>NC_133487.1:16610058-16636936 GCF_025370935.1 Choristoneura fumiferana | reverse complement strand
TAGTCAGCCCTGTGTGTCTTACGCACACATTGACGCTACGTGTACAGACGTCGTCGTTGCCTATGTAGATTCAAGACGCGTATTTTGTTATGGCGTGGCCGCCCTGTGCCCCAACGGTAATATTCGGGTGGCGGTGCGAGCCTCTCGTTACTAGCTAATTGTGCACGAACTGCTGGAGGATTGATGTCACTTCAGTTTGTACATCAAACGAGTGCAAGGGTGTTTTAATCACGCGAATGCGATCATAATTATTCTTAAACTTTAATAATACCTACATAAAACAAAAAACTAAAGCTAAAACAAATTACTTAAAAATAAATATATAAGTATAAATAAGCAGAAAAATAAAAAATGAAAGAGTCACACCTGTCCGTAATTTGAATTCAACCCTATACCGCTGAACCACCATGCTGATTCGCTAATTCTCTCCTTAATTATAATAATTTAATAGACGCTTCTTGCAAAGTAGTTTTTCATTTGCCATACCGCTTTCCAGGTAGGTACGGTCAGCCAAATAAATGCTCTATCAATTTTCAAACAACTTACTATCAAATGAAAACGTCGCTAAAGTCGAACTTTCACTATGACAGACACATTATAGACAGTCTTGTTGTCATGCAATCAATAATGAAATGGTTAAAGACACAGGCTCACGGTGGATGCAGGCCGCTACCAACCGACGCAACTGGAGGTCTATGGGGGAAGCCTAATGTCCAACTGTAGTTTACGACTGATATGATGATGGAACCGTCAGGTGACCAGAAGTCACTAACTGCAAAAAAAATTGTGGAATATTAACCTTACGATGTTATGCATAAGTTTGATTATCCCTCTTGACTTTAAGTGGTAATTAGTGACCTCTGGTTGTCACCCGGCGAAACAATAATCAACTTTAGGGCGGTAGACCGCATACTTGACGATGGCACACATGCATTTGGAAAATGTTAATTTGCCATCATCGTAGCGTAAAACATTAGTGGCTAACAATGTAGCTTTATGTAACCCTTAGGAGTAGAAATCAATACTTACAACTAATAATTAATATGTTCGGCGAAACTGCTGTAAGCCTATTTGAAAGGTAATTCCAGGGTACTGCTGCATTTCATGGAATTCCATATTTGCCGTCAAAGAAAGCAAATGATGTGCAGCTTTGGAAACTCCTCACTAGAAATGTCATATTTCTTACCTATGTACAGTCAACCAATTTGAATCCTAGGCCACCAAAGAACCGTGTCGTAATGACGTTCAACGTCATTAGACAAATAATGTTATAGAAAACAAAAATTTTTACTATGATATTTTTTATATTTATTAGTTGACTGTACGTACGTCATATGTACCTAAATTCGCATTAGAAAGCACTTTAGAAACTCAACAGTGTTGAATTCCCCACTATGCATCACTTTATTTATATAGAACTAGCCTTAATACCCGGCTTCGCTCGCGTAAACCAGTACATCTGACAGCTGAATTGAAATAGATTTATTGCGACCATGGAGTCTGATTTTAAAATCACACACGTGAATCAGTGTTGCGATTGATACGGTAATTTGAGATCCAAAAGACCACACATACCTATTTTAAATAAAAATTACGCTGTCACTAATCCACGATTCTCTTTTCTCACTGAAAAATTAGTTTTATCAATGAGGAAATAAGAAGCACAATGTCGTGAGAAATGAAAAGTTATAAAACTTGAATAAAAGTTTAAAAGTTCTTGAAATTTAAAAATATTCCTAGTAAAACACTCAAAATTCCAAAAAAATTGACAGAATGACTAACTTATACTGAATCGCTAAATTTGACACTGAAGCGATTCAATTCCCACTCAAGTTAAGCGTCATGGTACGAAAACCGCTTGAAATGAGTGAATGAAAATGTCTGTATCGCTGTCGCTGAACCGTGCTTGAACTGAATCGCAAAAGTAACGTCGTGGTACGAAATAGCGATGCAGTTCAGTTTAGAGCCTAAACTGAATCTTATTAAGAGAGCGTGGTAGGCCCCCTGTAAGCACGTGCGACAGGTATACCGCACAAATGGCTTTTGGACGCCATACAGTTTTTGCGCCAATTTTTGCACAAGCCGTTTGCGCTTGCAAGTTACGTATAGCCGGGCCCTGGAGCCCTTATAGTCGCATTCGGTGGTGTAGATTTGTTTTTGTCATTCATAAGTGCTTTATAGCTTAACATAAATATTGGTATTTTGACTTTGACGTGATTATTTAGTCACTACCTTATTTTTTTCTCCACAACTCAACTTTGTTTAAAAAAGCGCTGTACCAAAAACAAAACAAAAATTTTGCTTTGCAGAATTCGCAGAACGCGGTAAGAGTTGAAAAATAATCGTACACCATAATTGTATGTTGTCCACGCTACGTCGGGTAAATAAAAGATATACGTAGAACTTCCTTCCTGGTCCTGATTAATCTTGTTGTTGTGCCAGAACCTTGCACGACCCGATTACCACTGACGCTGGAATAATATTCACACCTGGGAGTTGGGACAAAAACTATTTAGGCCGATATATGTTTATGTTGGCATTGTACCTACCTATGGCTCATTTCACGAAAATAATTAGGTATCTGGGTCATTCCTTGTACCCATTTCTGCATACCGGATAAGTTTGGCATTCTTTCCGTCATAGGTAATTGATTTAGTAACTAAAATTTTTACCCCAAAAGTGAAATCAAAGCATTTAATGCGTGGTATCGAACGGAAAAATATTTTTAGGCTATCTTTACATGTAACTAACTGAGTTTACAGAGTTAAAGGTTTGAAATTCAAGATTAGACAGAGAAAGACTTACTACCTATAGCGTGTGATTAACGCCATAGAGAAAATTGTTATAGAAATTGTCTCAGAAATATTATATTATATCAGAAATTGCGACAGATAAATAGATTTTCAAAAAGCCACTTTATTCTTTCTTTATCCGCATTATATTTTTCTTCACTAAACATCTTTGAGTAAGTATTCAACTAATTAGCTAAACATCGACAAAAAATACTGAGTCCAATAGGTGAAGCCATTCTAAGTTAACGTGCAGTATTCGATAATTGGTTTTATTTGTATAGAAAGACTGATGATCGACCAAGCCAGTGCAAGGCGCGAGCAAAGCGTTTCCGTTCCAGCTTAGTAAAAAATGTCTTCGTATATCTTCCCAGCGGATATCCGGCTGTTCTCTTCTATTGGTTACTTTTCCCAACCGCTTCTCGTGAAATTTTTGGCTACTACGAAATTCGAACATCGAAGTTTGCATTGTACCATCCCTCTCACTCCCGTATTAAATAATATTAGCGTCAGCGGGACGGCAATATACGAAGTTCGAATTTTGCACTTCGTTCCTATTGTATAGGGCCGGCCGGGTTAGATAATTTTTTGCCAAAGGGATTGAACACGTGACAAAAGCCGTTTTGAAAAACTGTCGAGGTCTATAGCCCACATGACTAGCTTAGTATCCCTTCAGGAGTGAGATAAACGATTACTATAAAGAATATTTAGATCTTTCAGGTTGCCAAAAGAAATACGGTGTACCTATTGCCATCTGGCGCCATCCCTCTGAACTTCCAGCTCTCTCTGCGAGCTAAATGAAGTGCGTCTTCGCTCAATTTAATCGTTAGGTCACGTCGCCTTGAAGACGGGCAATGTCGGTTATTTTAGTTCAACCAAGTGCACAAAATTAAACTGTATGTATGAATTCTATTTTTAATTCTGATTTTGTAAGAGGCTACGAGTATTATTATCTAATGCACTCGAAATCGCAATCGCTTTCGTCACTTTTTCTATCAAATATATGAGGATAGACAAAGATGGTGAAAGTACCTACTTAATTACAAGCGTCTGCGTATTAGAAACAGTCACAGGTTTGCCATTCGTCCAGGCCGGATTAAGCCAGCGCAGCAGGGCTACTACGAAACTCGAAACTCGAAGTTCGTGTCGTGCGGTCCCTCTGACACTTATACTATTTAATACGAGAGCGAAAGGGACGATACAATACGAACTTCGAGTTTCGAGTTTCGTAGTAGCCCTGCGGGGCCTGTAGCAAATTTTATCATGGGGCCCTTCATTTGCTTCAAGTTTATACTATAAGGAAAATAGTATAGTCCATCATTTTAATACCACCTCTTTCTTTGGCGGCGGTTTGTATTGGTTTTGTGGTGGCAATATTGTACTTTACTTATTGATTTAGAAAAAAACAAGATACTTATCTAAATTTACGCTTTTTACGATCAGAAAGCATTGGTCCGGGGGGGCCCTAGACGCGCGGGGCCCTTAGCATTTGCTACTCTTGCTACGTGGCTAATCCGCCACTGAATTCGTCTGATAATAGGCAAATACAGTGACCAGGCCCTTTACTACGAAGTGCGAAACTCGAACTCCGTGTCTTGCCGTTCCGTTCGCGTTTATATTATTTAAAACCAGAGTGAGAGGGACGATACGATACGAACTTTAATTTTCGAATTTCGTAGTAGCCCCTCTTCTGTATTTCTGCCTCAGCGAAGAATGCGCAAATATCTTACTTCCTATCGGCCCTGGAAAAAGAGTGTATCATAGAGGTATATTTATGCACGTTTTGCTTTGCTGAGTCAAATATTGATGCTGGTGACTCTAGGTACAATTATTTCCGGAGATGCGCTAGTGCGTTGATTATATGAGCTGAAATTATATCAATGATCTTATGATGATCATAAACGTTTCACGCAGGCGTGGCGCCTCAAGATAACGGTCAGGCTTAAACAGCGGCTCTCTCCATGGTAACGTTTAACAGGTCTTAGGCCTGATTGTTATGCAAATCTTATTGAAATGTCCTTATCCTGAGATACCTCATAAGGTTTACTTATCTGTTCTGTGATCGAATAAGTACTTAAATAATAGCTTATACAAGGGATCATTCAACACTGCAGGGTTGTGCTCGTCAAAATCTGCCCGCAAGTATTTTTTTCGCGTTTAATTTGTAGCCTTTTTTTATTAAATGCATTCGTTGGGTAGATAGTAAAATTAATGAAGTAGAATATATACGAATAAAATAATTGATAAAAACCTAGATCGCTCGCCGTGTGCTCCGTGATGTTACTTTGAGAACGAACTCGTGTATAGTTCGAAACGCGTTAGCATTTTGTGTAGTATTTGTGATAGTTGAGTAAATCAATATTTGTCTCATGATATGTCACATTATATTGATTGATGTAGAGGGGGGATTTATGCATAAAAATAAAAATATATGTCAGACAGACTTAGCTGTCTTGTATGTACGGTTATGGTTGACATGGACCTCTGCAAAGTCACGCCTGAATCATTGGGCCTTACGAAGTTAACTATTCGGCAGCAACTCTGTAGAAGTGCTACGCAAGGTTTCGTTGCTACGCCGTAGCTCGTAGCAGCGTAGCACGAGTCGTTCGTAGCAAGTATGTATGTGAATTGCATTTCGTAAATAAATGAATAAATAAATATGGCGTGGTAGAGCCTTACTGTAACCGCTTGCTGGCTGCAGTACGAATGGGCCGGCTCGACCTGGTTAGTACCACACTCCCACAGAATACCGGCGTGAAATAGTAGTTTTGCTACTGTGTTTCGTACGGTGAGTGGGAGGGGAGGTCCGGAGGACCAACTCCCCTAACCTTAAGCCAAAATGGCCTCCCATCTTGACCTTTACCATAGTGGCTTAGAAAATCTAATAAGGTAGTCTGTCAGTTAAATTATCAGAATATACTGGACACGTCCTTTTTCTTTTCCCAATGAAAAGAAACTGGTACGTAAAAGTCCAAAATGTTAAATATCTCAAATAGGTTTATTTTCCGTACAACAAACTGTCATAACCATAATTACCTTTACGCATTACGTCCGATATCCAAAATATATAATTGGTAAAAAGAGCAACTCCTTCAAATATCGAATTATTATTAAGACTGAAGATGAAAATGTATAAGTTTAATAAATACCATTACATAAGGTTTGGACTGGGTACTAAATTGACGATCTTATTATGATAAAAATAGTAACAAGTTATACTGGATGAAATCCTAATTGATAATTAATTTAGTTATTCATCGCTATATTTATGAAAAACAGAAAGAAAGAAAAGAAATAAATTTTGATTAGGTTAGGTTAGGTTATTTAAGGATTTTTTTAACTAATTTGTTTTGACATTGCGGCGTACCTACTAGGAACTTGGTATTATGGGTATTATGACATTTGGTTGTAATAGCGAACTCGTAACATTTATAACTTGATTGAGAAAAGAAAAAAAATCGCGTCCGATATTTTTTGATAATTTATCAATGGACTAAATATAATATCTAATATTTTAATTACCTGTTCACGCTTAAACCACCGATTTGATTTAAATGAAATTTGTTATAGTGAGAGTCCTGTGACAAAGGACAATTTTTATGCTGAAACATGGCATAGATCCAGCGTCATAGCGATAAACGAATTCTTCGCAAACAGATGAGTCGCTGGCAAAAGTTAGTAGTGAAATAATTAAAAAAAAACGACCAAGAGTCGGACACGCCCGAAATAACCCTATTGCACAGCTAATAATGACTAACGCACATCATACCTTGTAACTCTTTTTTTAATATAGCTTCTATTTTTGCACATCAAATATATAATTACCTATCAATTTATCTTCAGCATGTATATACTTTTTACATAACCAGCACTAGTAGGGGCCAAATTATTTCCTAAATAAATAAGTTTCTGGCGCGCTCGCTTTGCTCGCTCGGCTCGCGCGTTGTGGTCGCAATTGTACCGAACGCTCCTTCTCGCTCCGCTCCTCGTCGTACCTAATTTTCCGGTGCCAAATTGACAGTAAAAATTATTTTGCTATGAAAATGAGTATCATCTACGCACGCTCTAGTTAATTTGCTGTGGAGTCAGTATTTTTGCTGTGCAGTCAGTATTTTTGATGTGATTGTAGTATTTTTGTATAGTTTGTGTTGATGTATATTTTCGAATTATCTGCAGTACCAGTTTTGCTAAACATTTCGTTTATTTGTATTGAAATAATTTAATTGATGTACAAAGGTATACAAATGATGAGAATAAATTGATGTGCAATTAATCTGTCATCTCCCAGGATAACAGGATCAAAGGAATTTGGGCACAAATTTGTGCCTCTGGGAGAGGACAGGTTAATAATATTCCTTTTATAAATTATTTAAAAATTCCTTTCACAACTCGGCTTGTCAAGCATTAAAAATATTTTATTAAATCAGGTGTTACATTGCAGGGGTCCATATCAATGAACTGAAACGATTAAAAGAAGTTTCCTTTTTACTTTAAGGTCGCGGTTAAGCAAAGTATTTGTTTCATGTCATTAAAAATATATTTGAACAAATAAAAATAGTATACGGAATCGTCTCTACGCGTATTTGTCTCACACTTGTCCGTTTTTTTAATGACAGTACCAAAACCCATCTCAATATTCGTGGAAAAAAACATAAAAGAAATTTAAGTGGCAACACAATTTCTACGAAACAATCCCCGCTGGCTGACCTTAGCTTTTATTCGAGTTTTATGGGGCAGTTGGACGTCAAAGTTACTGAGCCCTTCCTGATAAACCTTTGCCGATGTTATCGTTGAAATGGCGGCAACGTGGGTTGACATTTGAAACACGCGATATACCAATGGAAGACGTGTTTTAAATTACTTTATGTATTTGACTTTGACATTTTAACCAAATTACTTCATTTTTAACCCCGACGCAAAGGGGAGTGTTGTAAGTTTGACTCCAATGTCTGTCTGTGGCGTCGTAGCTCTCAAACGGATCGGAGTCAGTTTTATTTTTTTGACAAAAAAATCTTTAAATTTTTTTTTACTTTTATATTATAGATGCGGCCATGTATAGCGTACCTATATTTAAACATAAATAATACAGAACCCTCGGTGCACAAATCCGACTCGCACTTGGCCTATTTTCTCTATGCACTGCGTGTCCTACCAGGTAACTGTGCAGCAAGCGTCATAACCGCGCAATGAACAGGCCATATACCACGAAGTGCAAAATTCGAACTTCGTATGTTGCCGTCCCGCTGACGCTAATATTATTTAAACGAGAGTGAGAGGGACGGTACGATACGAACTTCGGTTTTCGACTTTCGTAGTAGTCCCCCAGAGAAAAACTCGCCGCGCTATCGGTCGCACTCGTACGTAGTCGTGGCCGTACCGTTAACTTGCGAACTAAGCAACTTCTATCATCCTAAGCCCAATTTATAGAAATAGAGAAGCCATTAATTATTTTTATGAACCATTTTTGACCCCAAAAACTAATATCGTTAAGTGGTTAGGTACTCGCCCTGGGAAGAACAATTTACTATGAAGCTGGTACCTAAAGTGTGGTCCAAGTTACAAGTTTTGAAGTAAATTTTGATTTCAGTATTCAGTATTTATCTATTGCGGCAAAACTTGATTTTCGAATCATTATTTTCTTGTATTATCAAATAATTGCAAGAACACAAGTACAAAAGATGAATTATAAACCTCGAAATCCTACACTAATTTTACAAGCTTTTACTTAAGAAGCAATTACAAGTTGTCTTCGGATCTAGCAAGTCTAATTTCACTTAATTGTAATGATCAGACTGACTTGAAATTTAGTACAGATATATAGTTCCGGTGACCATGCGAGTACAGTCACCAAAAACTTTATTTATTTGCCTGAATCATTTCATTACGCAGGTCTGGCAGTTGAATTGAGTATTTGGGATGAGGTCCCACGGAAATATTCAAAAATTACGTCATGGTCTTTCCATATACCTACCATAGTCCAAATCTTACCAAACTTTCTCATCCTAGCCTAGGTATATACGTCTCACTGCTGGGCACAGGCCTCCTCTCAGAATGAGAGGGCTTGGGCCGTAGTTCCCACGCGGGCTCAGTGCGGATTGGGAACTTTACAGACACCATTGAATTGCTTCGCAGGTTTGTGCAGATTTCCACACGATGTTTTCCTTTACCGTAAAGCTCGTGGTCAATTTGAAATGTAATTTCGCACACGAGTTTCGAAAAACTCACGATCGTCTGCTTGAGTAGCCATAGGTACCACTAGCCTTTCCAAACTAGCATTTATAATATTAAATATGATACTGTGTATTCTTTCACTTGCGCCAGTCTTCGTAGCGCGGCAAGCATCTCGTAAACAGCGTGATATAGTGTCGAACAGATCAAATGTTCCGTTCACTTTATTGCTCTAGTGTTTCCTACGTTGCCTACGATATCCTACATTAAAGATTCATGACTAGGTTTCCAGGACAAGGAAAAATATGTAAGGTAAACGTCCGAATGCTCGACACATTAATGTCCAATAGCTGACACCCAGCTGCCACCTCTATTGCTAATGACATGAAGTTAAAGATGCCAATTATTGGGGCAGCGACGATCACTCGCACGTTTACCTTAGTCAGGTTTTTAAAATTAAATTGAAATATTTCACCAGGTGATTCATTCTAAAGCCAGAACTTTCACGGGAGGAAAGAAAAAAATTAAGACCTTTAGAAGTAAAGAACTAAACCCAGGTTAGTTACCATAGAACGATAAAATTCATCCATTGCTCAGGGACCGGAAACGGAAGCCTCGATAACGCTGCAAACTGATAGCGAGATCCCTAAACTGATAACAAAATAACAATTGGAAATCCTTTTCTTGCTGTACCTAGTCTTAACGAAATGGTTAATTTTAATACGATTTGCTGCTACGGATTTCCAAACACGGCCCCATGAGGACATAGGCCTTATTGTCTAACGGCCTCGGAATCACGATTGTTTACACCTCTTCTTTCTGTCACACAGTGTAGAATAAGGGTAGAAAGAGATGCTGAATGCGATCGTATCGTAGTATCGTGAGGTTTTTTTGACATTACGGTCCTGCTTGCAAGTGGCTCATTTAGTTATTACCCAATTGCAAGCAAGACCTAGCTAAGATCTAGCGATATTTTGCCTGTGTTTTAGTCATCATTGCAAGGTACGAGTAAGTATTAAAGGGGTCGAACTTATGATGAGGACTTTCCCTCTTCTACTTTCTTTTCTTTCTCTCGTGGTCGTGGTAATTTTTTGAGCACCAGTGTAGTACCTTCATGACGATTTTCTTGGGCAAAGAGTTTTGTTTGAATTCTGACTTCCACACTGCAGTGCTGGAGTCCGGAGCTCGTAATTGGCTATAGAGAGCTGCTGCCCACTCTGACATCAGGACCCTAGTCGCTTTTTGCGACATCCATGAAAAATTATGAGTCCGTCATAATCTAAAGCCAGGCACGGTACGAACTCGGCCTTTGGTACCGTAAACTGCTTCAACTTTGCCCTCTGGCCCCAACATTGCCTGATTTGATTTAGAGTCGATAACTTAGCACCCGTATAGGTTTTTAAACTTTTATCTATACGGGAATTATTATTACGGGGATAAAAGTTTAGATACCTATACCGGTGCTAAGTTATCAACTCTAAATCAAATCAGGCAATGTTGGGACCAGAGGGCAAAGTTGAAGCAGTTTCCGGTACCATATAACAAATGAGATGGGCGCAAGTATATCCTCTAATACACAATGAGGATGAGCTAGCGGATAGTCAGCAATAGTTATCAAATTTGTCAAGCTATAGCCAGGTAGCAGTAGCGGCTTTAGGGTAGGGCGCGGTGGGGTACGTACACCTATTCGTAACCAATAAAGGGCAATGTCAGAATGTTCCTCCAACTACGACATAAACACTGCCATAATCGTTATCCTCGCCACAAAATTTCTCATAAAACCACAGCAATAGCAATACGGAACATTAGTTTCGTCGTAAAAAAAAAGCATTTTTATGGCAAAGGATTAGTCGAGCCGTAAATTATATGAACGCGATAGCTGACTGGCACAGGGTTTTATCACTTGTCTAACAATCATTACCTTTTTAATACTTTGCTTATTTAAAGACTGCTAAAATTATTACCCTTCGTATTGGCTTTGCTGTAGTCGGGTAAAAAGTGCCAACCCTCACGCGCAAGTTCGACCCAAAAAGCGGTAAATATTTTATTCAGTATAAAGTTTTGATCGACCATTACGTACTCGATAACTAGTAAACCTGCATAACTGAGTTTATATAATTTTTAAGGGTAAATTTGGCAGACTTTTTAAATGTCCGAAAACTTTCAGCTGAGAGAGACAACATATTAAAAACAACTAATTAACAAAGCTTAAACTTGCCGAAATTTAGTTCGGCATAATTCTGTATAACCCGAAGCCCCCGCAATAAAGAAAACCCAGGTAACTTGATTGCTCAACTTTAGGTTAGGTTAGGTTAATAATTTATTTCATAGGCGCAAAGATGCCATTTAAATGGGCGGAATACCAGCCCTCCGCGAAGCGAAGCTCCGTCGTATTTGCCTCAAAATCGTTGAAATCCAAAACTGAAAATTTTGTTTTAGACATAAAATTGACCAATACTTCCAAGTTATATTAAGTATGCGAAAGTAACTTTCTGCTTAGTATTTTTTTTTCCTAAACAATATAAGAATTTACAATTATATATGCTTCTGCTTATTGCGTTAGATTCTTTCGAAAACTGTTATGCGAAAAAGTTTCGGCATACATAAATATTATGACGTGAAGAACCGCCATACTGGTACAAATCATCTAATATTTTGTCACCATCTCCCGATATAAAATCTTTCTTTTTTTTACTATTCTCTCATCTGTGAAAAGTTTATTACTAAGGAAAAATGTAGTAGGTATTTTAGAGACTGGAACTTAAATGAAACAGTATCCAAAGCAAGGAGAACACTTGTTGCACGTTCGATTCTAATCATAACTTATTCACCGCACATCATCGATTTTAGATGACATTGAAGGTTTGCGGCCAGTAATGGATTCATATTTGACATGTTCTTATTTTTAACTAAAGTTTTTTATCGAAATGTCAAACTGAGACATGGATGCAGAGAAAAACCAGAAAAAGAGACCAGCACTGGGAATCGAACCCAGGTCCTCAGCAATCCGTGCTGCATGCTATAACCCCTACACCACTGCAGGACAGGAATCTAGACACGATTTTTTCCTATGCATACAAATCTCAGGTTGCTTATTTCTACTATGCTACTTAAGCAGCAGCACTAGCGACATCTATGTTTCGTCGACAGACGTCACACTTTCGGAACTAACCGCTCACCCAGACAAGAGATGTCGCTACTAAGCAATCAAATTATGATTGGTTTTTTGGAGTCTTTTTGTACTTTTTATATTTCAACTCTAAATTTGTTACTTTTACGGGTATCCCGTAAAACCATGTCGAAAATACAAACTGCCGTAAAAGTAACAAATTTAGAGTTGGAATAAAAAATACAAAAAGACTCCAAAAAACCAATCATAAAAGTTTATTAATCAGTAAAAAAATAAAGCTGGCTGATCCGGTCATTTTCATCGGGAACCAAAAAGACCAAATAGGACCGAAACTTGCATCAGTGTAGAGCAATTATTGTACCAAGTTTATAAATCACCTGTTTGCATATTTCTAGACCAACATGTCGCAAACTTTTCAGACAGCGACCAAAACATAATCTTCTTCAAACGATCATCTTGCACCTGTTAAGAAATCAACCATAACAAAATACTAAAAGCGATAAAACAAGACTAAATCGTTCAGCAGACAGAGAAGCCAAACTAGTTCTAATTAACTTCTAATTAGTGTGAGAGAGACAGTAGTGGCACCCGTCCAAGATGAATTTGATGTTTCGGAAGAACTTTAGTGGGGAGAAGTCGGTTAGTAGTAGCGGGGGAGGGGGGAAGGCGCGAGGGGCGCTCGGGGCCGGCCGTAACGCGAAGCGCCAAAACCGCGAACGGTATTCCTGCATGGAGGAACATCACTACAGGACCCATCTGTTCTTCTCGGCCCCACGAGCCAGTGCCCAATACAACGAAGGCTCAGGTAAAAAAAAGTGTATTTTTGGCTCAAAATGCCAGCGTCCGGAGAGCGAGTTAAAAAAAAAGTTAAAGCGGGAACAGTGTATTTTAAGGTTAAGCGTGGTTTTCAAAGTGTTTTTGTTCAGTGGTGAAGTGTTCTGATTTGAAAGCAGTTTTGAGGTGAGTTTAGCGCTAATTGTGGCTAAGAGTGACTTTTAAACGTACATAAAATTGCCGCATAAACGTGGTAAGAAAATTCAGTAAGTTTTCTGGAGACAATTTAATTGGATAGAGTCTCTTAAACAATATCTTGATTACATACGATTAGAATCACTTAAATGTATATTTCTTGAATATTAAAGCAACCAATAGAACAGTTCCTAAGAATTTGTAAACTTTTTGAAGCAACTTATGTTTACCTGAAAAGTTGTAGTTCGCAAAATACGCTTGGGTGTTAAGACATTTTAGTTTTGACCAGTCATTCATGCAAATATGTAGTACGTACCAAGATTACGACTGCGAAAGTTATTCTGTCTGTTGGGGTGTATCCCCCATGCATGCTAGTTACGCTTTCACAGTAAATAAAATTAGATATTTATTTAGATAGCTGGTTCTCTAGAATAGCACACTGGCAACTTTTCTACACGTTTGTAAAATCCCAAAATGTCAGTCGCTAAGTCTAGAAGTCCAGAAGTCGTGGCGGCCTAATGTTTTGACTCAAGGCCTCTGAAGCAGAGGATCGTGGGTTCGAGCCTCGTGAGTTTTTTCGAATTTACGTGCGAAATTATATAATTGTTATTTATCATGAGGTTTATGATGAACGAAAACAAAACATCGTGAGAATACCTGCACGTACGTGCGAAGAAATTCAGTGGTGAGTGAAATTTCAAATTCGCACAGGGCCCGCGTCGAAACTAGGTTTTAAGCCCTCTCATTCTAAGCGGAGGACTGTGCTCGGCAATGGAACGTATATAAGCCGAAATGAGATGATGATGTTGAAATCTAATAGCATGAATTTTTGCATGGGGTATTTTCGGAAATTCCGTAAAATATAAACTCCTCTGGAAATTTGATTGTCATATTAATATATATATATATTCACGCGAGTAAAGCCGCGGGTAAAAGTTAGTTTTTGTATGCAAGTATATATGACGTCAATTCGGTATGCACTTGGCACGCGCAATATATCAAGCAAGTGTAAATTTAGGCTTATGTGTGTGAAATATGTGCATGCTTTACGTGCAAACGTATGTAGAGTCGAAATTGTGTCATATAAAACCCGCCTAAGTCCACAAAAATGTATACTGCATATTGAACCTTACCTGTTTCGTTTATAGAAGGCAAATTGCAATATAAACGATAAACTTGGCGATTTAATATCGTAACACACAGTAACATACCGGGACACATAGTAACATTTTTACTTTAACCGCAGTTGAGAAAACTAAGCCACGTAGCAGTAGCAGGGTGGAACCTTTGTGCTATTGACATGAACCACACATCCTGCCAAAGAAATCATAGCGAAACAGGAAGAGTTAGGCCACTAGTGTTTTGGACCAATACAACCATTTTCGGTCGCAAAATTTTCAAAATATCTCAGATTAGTAACAGTGTCTAAACTTTTACTAAACTTAATAACTTTGCGGATTTTGGTTGCAACATGTAGTAGCAATGTCAACGCTTTACACTAAAAAATTAACAGTAACGATGTGTTGTTCCTGTTTCGACATAAATGTTTCTAAATTCATTCTCGAAAAATTGTGTTCACTTTGATTTTATGAATTTTATCAAATTTAAATTGTTGACATATTGTCGAAACAAAGTTGCTATAAATTTTGCAGTAACATAAGTGTAGTAACGGTTACGACAATAAGTGTTGGATTTGATAAAACGTTAAATGAGAATGGTTCTCAATATTCGGCTGCTCTGTTTAAGAAAATTATTGTTTTTTCGTAACAATAAGTCAAAAGCAACCGAAACGTTTTCATCTGTCGTCGAGCTTTTACAGAAAAGTGTAACGAACAAATAAATTCAAATTCAAAATGGTTTATTGCATGTCACATTATATATCATATAATTTAAGTCGACATTTTTTTTCCACGTTATGTCTAGTATGATTTTTTCGTTGCTTTTTAGTGAATCAATCCAAACCGTATCAATAAAACATTCCACATTGTTCGAAAATACAATTTTTCAATGTTTTTGTTTTCGACATGACGAGTTTGTATTGAAAACGACAGCAATAACAGAGAAAAATTTAACTATATTTTATAAAATTATGAGGGTCCATCGGTGAATTCGTTTAAGTGATATCAAATTGCAGGATCAATTTAATTTCGTAGAGTATTTTCGATCGATTAAGAAGAAAATATCACAGAATCAAATTATACTCACAATATTATTTCTGACGACGACACATTTGCGACACATTCATGAAAAAGAAACACCAACCAAAAAAATAATAAAAAATGTCAATTACCAATGAACGGAACGATAGAACGGCGAATGAATGAATGAATAATTACGCGTTAAAAGTGAGCACAAATAAGTCGCGATGTGTCGATACTGCGACAGCGCAGTGTGACTCAAAATTGTTACGATTATTCCCCACTTTTCGAAACGGCGTTAGAACATGGATTTACACGACACCGTAACGCTACGGAATAATGTTACAAAAGTCCGTCCGTTACGTACGACGCAATAAGTGTCGGCTTATGTCGTAACCGCTACTTGATATGGCTGTATGGGGAGAAATTAACTTCATTTGTTCGTGGAAAGTTAATAGAAATCAAAAATAACACGGTGTATAATCAAATTGTTGTCTGGGCATTGTTCGTCGAATTCGTTCAATCAAATAAAGCTAGAAAGCTAACATAGAAACTATTGAAAAAAATATTAGGCTAGTTAGCATATTTTAGTTTGGAAGTTTTACATTATCTTTTAATTTTATTCTAAGATTTTTTTGATCAGTATTCTCATTTTACGAAATAATTAGTATGTTGTCATGCAAAATTATAAATGATCATTGTCGGAATAATACCAATAACAATTAATTTCCCCTACAAAAAGAAAAGATAACTTATTATACCAAAATTATGCGATTTAAAATTAAACCATTCATACTTATGCATGCATGTACTTATTCAGGTAAATACTCATTTGACTCAACAATATGCTAAAACAATTGTAAGTATATAAGTATTTCGTCTGCAACGTTTATGCTCTACGTATATTTTTCTTTGCATTTCTCGTTGTATATTTTATGAGAATTTTTTGACTGGGAACACCGAGAAATGTCAAGATTCCACCGAATTATTAATTCAAGTATTGGAACATTACTACAGTACAACTAGAGTGTTAATGTCCCTCGGGAATTTTCGGTTTTCTTCGTTTTCCTGAAAATTCAAATGAGAAAGATAAAGAAAACCGATCTTTTGTTTCGAGTTCCGAAAGACATTAGGAAACTAGTTTAAATGTACTTACTTCTGTTTCAAAAAGGAACAGTACACAGCGAACAAAATTATGCAAAATGAATGTATGGGAGAATCATGTCCTGAAATTTCTGAATGTTAATATTAGCCTAGTTATCACCAAAACTAACATAACTTTTGGGAACACGTCTTCATTAGTGCGAACATTAATAACACGTCGCAGATGCTACACGTTATAAATACCTGATGGACGGACAGCTATTGCATATTCATGTAACGTTGTCTAACGGTTGAATGGACTGGCTATTTAAGCGTTTGTATTAACTATTTAGTCAGGCCCGATATTCCTTCAGATATCTAAAAAAAAATAAAACACAGACACACAAATAATACTATAAATTATAACAGCGATACCGGGCAAAATAATTTTAAAGTAGGTAATCTTAAGTTCATATCACACTTTTCACGTGGGCAATTCATTTAAAACAAATTTCTTAGACCTAATTCATTAAAAATAAATGAAAAATCTTTTAAAAATAATTATGGTGCTTAGTAAATAATCACTATAAAGAAAAATCACTACGGACTATAAAACCCGTAGCCGGAAATGAGAATGCACTCACCAAAAAACCGCCCCAAACCGGATCAAACCGGCTTTTTGGCTGTAAACAAACAGCTATTTTCAGCGGCGACGTGTTTAATGGAACATTGCAAAAACGCTCGTCACACGAAGCACTCTAAACTTTCGAAATGGCTCGCCCTATAGTAACGCGTGTTTACTGTATGTTTAATGACTACTAGTACAGTCCAAGATGTACATACCTGACACCTGACTGATTATTATCATTCAGAATTACAAGCAGGGTTGCCATCTTTTGGGAAAAATCGGGCCAATCGGATGGTTAGTCCAATTGGCATTGATCACTTTTTTACAATGTGGTCTAATTCCAAAACCATTTCGAGGAATAGGTTTATTAAATCATTTTATAACATTTTTGTAAAAAAAATACTAATTTATCGTGTGTAGGTATATTTGCAAAATAACGTTTGACCTTTGTTTGACTTTCATCGTAAATACACTTTAATAACTAAACTGCCTAATTCTAACAATGACAGGTGACAGAAGACACTACATTTTTTTAAATAGCTATAATTCCGGTAACTTCTAAATAGGGTAAAAAATTTAAAACGCAACTAAAACCATAATCCTTCAAATAAGTGTCATAAATTCGCCAATTTTATGAAAAAAAAAAACAAAAATAGACATTGTTCATCAATCATTGGTCAGCAAAAAGACTAAAATGGTTTTAGAAAAGCTCATCGAAAACAGGACTGTCCCGGCAAAATCGGGACGGGTGGCAACTCTGATTACAAGTCCGTCTTGTAAAGAAAAACTATGTTAGATATTTTAAGACGAAAAAGATTTCCGTATGCACCGGACGGGATTGAAGCAATCTATTGTTCCATATATTTGAGTCAAACAAAGAAATCAATAAAAAACCTTAGAGTTCCTTTGCATTCCGTATTTCACTCATACTATAGTAGGTACCTAGCCGAAAAAATAGGTTTCATCAATGAAAAGCTGTACACGTACTTATCCGAGGTATAGCTAGGGGCTCGGAGATAATCAGAATTATTTTGCCCTAGGAGACTATATTAAGGTGTTTGGTTATAATAATAATTATTATATTTTTAGACCAGGTCCATTTAAAATACAAAATTAAAATAAAGAAAATAACAGTAGAAAACTTAAAACTAAAACTAGAATGCACATGCAAGCGCCCCCAACGGCTCTACATAGCTGCATAGGCAATGCCTCCAGGATGGTGTTATAGTTTGTTTGGTCTTCTTTACACCGAACCAATTAGAAAGGGATATGAGTAATTTCTAACGCACTCGGATTTAATCGCTCCTTTCAAATAGGGAATATGTATTACGCAAAACTCTGCGCAGGGGGCGATACTAGCACATACCGTAAACAAACCGCCAATTACCTATAAACGAACGTGTTACCGTCACTACAATGTGACCAAAAGACGTAGGTACCTAATTCAGTTCAAAGTATCTTAAGAATACGAGTAAAAATCATGAAAGTGATTATTTGTGAAATGTTTAGTGAAATCACATAGTTTTGAGCTTGCGGCCTTATTTAATGCCGACCGTACTAAGTTTCCTGCTAGTCACGTTAGAAAATTAATGATATCCTGCCTGACATTTTCATTTCCATTAAATCGAAATGTGTAATTTAGTTGCCAGCTTTAATAAGCGTTGCTTTAGTGCCAGTATAGTGTAGGTGTACTCTGGAATTCGAAATTGGAAGTTCGTAGCGGTCTGTTCCTCTTACTCGCCTATTAAATGCTATTAGCGTGAAACGGCACGATAAGATCGTAGTATAAGGGCAGTGCTTAGATAGATACCTATTTAATTTTCTACTGGCCGTAAGCGTTAGTACAATATTCCAAAAATAAGTAACCAAAATTCCGCAGCCGACTTTACGTTCCGACGTATTCGGCTGATCACTTGGCGTGATCACTCGCGGAACTTCGGTTTACGCCTGACCAAAGTTTAGATATCAGCCGAAACGTGCCGTAAATTCTACAAATGTGTTCATAGTAATTGACACAACATTGCAAGCGCAATCACACCGAAATTCAGTCGTAAAATTTCGTATCTGCAAAGTGTGCGTAAATCCTCAAATTGCCTTTTCCTCTTCCTCAATTTATGTTCTTATATTTGTTAAAATTAAAACACGAAAAAGATTTTCGGTTCTGCCGAACCGCAGACGGGATTTGAACCCTATTTGAATCTCCTAGCTTTACGCTCTAAGTGTGCTCGAACTGTCAAATTACCACTACCCAAAAAAACGAAAATATTTTCGTGTTTAAAAAGTCTTATCCGTCCGGCACACGAAAATATTTTCGTTTTTAAAGAATCTTATTGTCTGTCATTTCATATAATCAAAGCGAAGACAGAAATTGAAGTTACCTGTCTACTTTTTTTATAAGTTGTTCAATACAACACCCTACCACTGGCTGAAACTACCTATTATACTATTATTATTTACTATTGACAATAAACAGTCATAGACAGAGTACACTGTCTTGTATCTACTACGGTAAGTGCTAATTAAAAACCCTTGGCATTCCAGAGCGATGCGGTCCAGTCCTCGGCGGCGGCTCCGGTCCGGAGCCGGAGCCCCCGCAGCCGCTGGTCACGCGCGAGCCGTCGGTGTCGCTGCTGCGCTGGGACCGACCAGCGCCCGCGCACGACCGCCGAGCGCGCGCCGAGCCCGTGTCGCTCGCCACGCTCGAGCGAGATTGCTTCGTCATACCAGCCCATGCACTGGATAGGTTCCTGCCTGATGGCGTTCCAGTGAGTATCATCAGACCGAAAACCTCCACTGTTAAATAATTAAGGCCTCCCCTTTAGAACGACATATTGCCAGTATTCAATCTTGCGATGTCGTTAGTCCAATTCCTGGTAATTTTATGCAGTTAACTAGGTAACTGTTAAAAAGTAATTTATCCTTTGAGCGTCTTAAATTTTATGCCGAATCTTCATAACAGCAGTTGAAGTTCAAACGCTCTGAAGGAATCGATGTTGTCATCATATGAAAGAGTGGTCAATTTTTGGACAACTTCTTTACTTTTTATTCCAGCTTCCAGTTCCCCCTCCAACGCCAGAGAAAGGCCAATCAACGAAGACTGCGCAAAATTCCCTCAGCATCCTCGAGGTTGCTGACCCTAAGCTCTGCATACTGGCACATCTCATGAGTCCCTTGGAGCCAATAGAGCCAATATTGGAGTCACCCATGGCCAAACCTTTGATCAAACAGAAAGTCGCTGCAGCAGAGTTGCTTACAGAAGTGGCGCAAGCAAATTCGGCGGTTGGAGGCATGTTGTTGGCGAATATGGAAAGAAGCGCTGAGTTCCCATTCATATCTTACTATGTGATAAATACAACGCAAACTGATCCTTTGCTTTTCTACAATAATATGAGGTAAGATGCTCTTACAATTATTTTGCATGATGAAGTTTTAGGAGTACCTATAATAGTTACATTTTTTGGTTCTTCGGTATAATTATGCAGCGAGAGAAGTATTTTTTAAGCCTTTATTGAGGATATATACATTTCTCCCTTAGTCCTTGTCGATATCATAATCATGTTCCCAGTTGAAAAGTGGACTAAAAATTAGGTAGCTTTCTTTCCTTCTGTTGAACGGAATAAAAGGGATAATACCCCAGGTTATTGAATATATACTGCATTGCCGCTTAACCAACAATTTCTAATACCGCGGCGCGTAAACTATTTGAGATTTCGCGGCTGGTGTATATCAACACAAAGATATTTAATTTTAACGTTGCCCTGTAAAATTTGTCTCAGTGTCAGACACGCGGCATTTGCCATTGTTGGTTACACGGCATTGCAGTACCTATCAACGATGATATGTATGTTGAATCCATCTTTTTTTTTTATTTGCATCCAGTTGCCTTTGCAGTCTTCTCTCACTTAAATATACAGTGTAAGTGTAACCATTAGAATCGCGAACCTTCTAGTTATAATCTAACATTCCAGGTGTGCGTCTCTGAGCAAGTTCGACCCGAAGACAATCCGCTACTCGGCGGCTCACACTTTAGACCTGTACAGCGAAGTGGCCATGATCTGCCGCCCGCCGCTTTCGGACCTGGCCAGCGGACCCAAGAAGTCCCTCACACAGTCCACCGGGTTCATCATTAGTGTTTACAAGGTGAGTTCCACAACTGTTCCCTTCCAGACGCTTTGTTTCTTGAGTCTTTTGTGACGTGTGTGTTGACAAGCGGATATCTGAGTGGCTAGAGAACCTGACTTTGGAAAAACATATACCGACCTTGAGTATCTCAGGGGTGTCATAAGAATGGAAGGCATAAGCTAGTACCTCAATCAATCAAATGAGCCCACATCCACCCACTGCTGGGTATACCCAGCACCCTTCATTTTCACGCCACTTTACCCGGTTCTGTCCTAGTCTCATCCACAGCTTACCAACCGACTGACAGATAGCTACCGAGCTACCTAGTACATATTAGCTAGCATCTAAATCATAAAAAAAATTAGCAATAATGTTTTTTCAATCAGGGTTTTTTATTATGCTTCTTCTCATCTTACTGCCTTAGATAAAAATATGAGCAGGTAAATATTTCATCACGGGATGCAAAAAGTACAAAGAAGACCAAACAAAGGGAATCTGCTACCCAAACGTGGCATATCCTGACTTTGTAAACTTGGCTAGGCTTCAAGGATTTACTGTCATCTGGTGCAAATAGAAAATCGTCCACTTGAATTGACCATTTTGGAACAAAATGAATATCAACCAAAGTGAATTTATTCAAATTTTATTGTGCTGAAAAATATTTACAAGCATTTTATTTTTACTGTAATATTTTCCATTACAAATTAGGAGCAAAACTAAATAAGCAATAAGTGAATGTTATCTAAATCAAGTCTTAACTTAATATGTAGGCCCAAAACAAATGATTTCGGGTGGAACATATTTACAATTCGTCATATTATTATGTCTGAGTGTACCTACTTACGTATATACAAGTGGTCGGTTTTTTTTTCAGCCTACATGAATTTGACAATTTTACCACAGGACAAGGTTCCATTTTCGACGATATTCAGGATGGACAAATGTTCCTGTTGATGTATTCCAAATTATCATTTTCCTGCTTTGACGTATAATTTCGAATAATGTCCATTTTCCATTTGCACCAAATGACAGTAGGTAAATCTTTACAAGTATTAACGTTAGTGATATGATATACCTTCACTGAAATCTTACAGGCCCGACAAGTTTTTTTGGAAAGCCACCAAATGGCGCACTCGTATAAAATGATTCGCTCTCAAGCCGGTAGCTTAGGCATATGAGACGATCTTGGCATCGCGCGCTATCGCAGCTGCGGGTAACTTAAGTAGATAGTCGAAGCCAAGCTTAAGAAACGTTTCTGTAGTTTAAATTTACGTTACTTGTACAGTCAACCATTTGATTCCAGGGCTTCCATAGAACCTTGTGTTACCTAGTAAATAATTTTATTAGTCGTGAACTCGGGAATATCAAAATGACTGACAGACTACGGTCAAGATTATAATTATAATATTTGTAGTCAGCCGTGGTGGCCTAGTGGTTTGACCTATCGCCTCTCAAGCAGAGGGTCGTGGGTTCAAACCCCGGCTCGCACCTCTGAGTTTAACGAAATTCATGTGCGGGATTACATTTGAAATTTACCACGAGCTTTGCGGTGAAGGAAAACATCGTGAGGAAACCTGCACGAACCTGCGAAGCGATTCAATGGTGCGTGCGAAGTTCCCAATCCGCACTGGGCCCGCGTGGGAACTATGGCCCAAGCCCTCTTGTTCTGAGAGGAGGCCTGTGCCCAGCAGTGGGACGTATATAGGCTGGGATGATTTGTATCAAGGGGTCAAAATATGTAGTACCTTAATACCACTAACAATAAGGTCGATGGATACATATATCTGACCTGACGCTAGGGCTGTATATTGCCCTCCTCCTTCCTACTTTTTGTCACTCCATAAGTCGAATTACTTTTTTTTAGTCATTTCTCGTTCTACTTGCTTGCCTAGACAGTTATTCATTAACCATAACCAACGCAATATCAACCTTTTCAGGTATTCGAAGGCGATGACGGCGAGCGTTTCGAACGCAACTGGCTCTACTGGACCGGGGCGCGCATGCTCTACCGCCATCTCCCTCACTCCGTAGGCATGAGGAAGATAGCACTACACAAGTCCGTGGCCACACACGGCGACAAAATGTACCTGTTGGTCTGCGAGTGTGCCAACTTGTTGGACGACTTGTCGGGTGCGGCCATGTTAATCACAGCCTTACGGGCGCGGTTGTGTGGTTACACGGGTCTTTATAGGCCCATACAGACTTTTTAGCGGGAAACCTTGTTTAGTGATAGTTTAAAGATTAATCTGTCATCTCCCAGGATAACAGGATCAAAGGAATTTGGGCACAAATTTGTGCCTCTGGGAGAGGACAGGTTAAAGGTTAGTCTGGGGTCACACTCTCGTCAAGTTTTTAAGCATGTCGGTAATATCGTCCGACCACCATTGGGGTAAACTTTCTGGAGTGTAGGTAGACTAGATGGAATGATGCAAAAGGTACCTGTTAGGAGATGTATGCAAGAAACCGAAATCAGGGTGCAATGGCGTGTTTTAGCGGAGGCAGGTCCCGATGACGATAGTGATAGTGTCTTCGAAACAGTAACGTTCGAAAGTAGCAAAGATCAATATTTCAAATTTTCAATGAATAAGCTGAACGAAATAAGGAGTTTCTAGGTACATTACTTAAAAGCCATGATAATACCTTCACCAAAATAAGTAGGTATAATAAAAGCTATAATCTGTATAGGCTGCACGAGACTTGACAAACGGGTTGAAATGGGGCAGGGATTTACAAAATCGACAAGTCACGTATAAATAAAAATTAAAAGTAATGCGAGTGATTCATTCTGCGAGTTTCTGCTGTTCCGCCTGTTTTCCACCAACATAAGACCATGTATCACCTATAACCTCCTGAAATGGACCAAAGTATTAGATGTATTACAACTTCTGTTCTTGGATATAGGCAAAAACTTCATAATGTAATTTCTTATTTCAGAATTTGTTTCTCTATCAAATGATTATATTTATATAGGGTGAGTCATTCACGATGACGCGTGCCGTGGTTCTTGTTACAATGTCTTTAACCCTTTGGATGCCACGGTCGGCCACAGACGACAAAAAAAATATCTGAAAATCGTTCCATAGGCGCCACGAAATGCCGACATGGTAGCTATGGCACGATTTTCAGCTGTCGCGTGACCGTGGCGTTCAAAGGATTAATGGCTAATTTTGACAAAATCACGCGTCTTCGTGGATGGCACTAGGTATACTGGTTCTAAGAGTATTGTATGTTGATGATTACCTACTGCAGAACAAATCTTGTTCAAATCATATATGCAACAGATTTTTTAAATTATTAGATTACGGCATGAAAGAGTCACTTTAACCGTCACTTTTTTGACAAAAATAACTTAAACAAGGCAACAATATCGTTCGTAAAATTTTACTTCTCTTTTTAACGCGCTCTTTTAGCTTCACTTTGAAAACATGTGACGTAATCTTATTCACCTAGGTACTTCTTATTGTAGTATTAACCCTTGAGTCCCCAGGTTTCGTTCTAATTTACAAGCAGCAATAAGTACAGATCAAAACGCAACTTTGCAACTATAATGTGAGCAGCCATTACGATGCTTATAATTAGGTTTGGTTAAAATGTGATTGTATTTTGTTACATTGAATATGAACGAAAACTAATTATAAGCATCAAAATAGCTGCTCGCATTATAGTCGCAAAGTTTTATTTGTTTCAGTGTGTTGTTTGTAAATTAGAACGAAATTACCTTTGTATGAAAATGCGATCAGCGGCGAGCGTACTGCAGGGCTACTACGAAACTCGAAACTCGAAGTTCGTGTAGTGCGGTCCCTCTGACACTTATACTATTTAATACGAGAGCGAGAGGAACGGTACGATACGAACTTCGAGTTTCGAGTTTCGTAGTAGGCCTGCTGGCGACTCTTAATAAAGCCCCATTTATTGAAGCATACTATCACAGAATCAAAAGCAGCTATCGAATACACACCTGACAAAGGATATTTTTAAAGCTAGTAGTATTTTCAACAATTACAATGAATATTGTAACATAACTAAAACAATAAGGTTGAATTTCCAAGTCAACGCATGTGGTCGCTAAATCACCTCTACCTTTTTAAGGGTTAACACAAAACTTGTCAATTACGCGTAGTTCTGATGACAATACAATAATGCAGTGCCCTTAGTGTAAATTGAAAATACAAACTGAAATATAGATGCACAGAAAAACCAGAAAAATAAGACCATCACTGGGAATCGAACCCAGGTCCTCGGTATTCCGTACCGCGTGCTATACCGCTACACCACTGATGGTCTGGTCAACGGTACCGACACGAATTTCCCCTATGCATCTCATATCTCAGCTTGTTTGTTTCTTATTTAGCCACTTAAGAAGTGACGCTAGCGACATCTATGCCGTAGCCCACATCTAGAAACTTGTATTCGGCACTCCATTGGAACTAACCGCTCACCCGGACAAGAGATATCGTTACTAAGCAATCAAATTAAACGCTAGCGTCACTGCTTAAGTGGCTAAATAAGAAACAAACAAGCTGAGATATGAGGTGCATAGGGGAAATTCGTGTCGGTACCGTTGACCATCAGTGGTGTAGCGGTATAGCACGCGGTACGGAATACCGAGGACCTGGGTTCGATTCCCAGTGATGGTCTTATTTTTCTGGTTTTTCTGTGCATCTATATTTCAGTTTGTATTTTCAATTTAGGTTTTACGGGATAACCGTAAAAGTAAAAATTTGGATTTGAGATAAAAAATACAAAAAGATTCCAAAAAACCACCCTTAGTGTAAGTTTTCGGGTACAAAATACGTCTCGATCGCGTTCGCGTTGCATTCTCAATTTGTATGCAAACACGAATAGCGCCTCTAGCGGAACGTTTGCGTTGTTCGTGTTTCCATACAAATTGAGATTTTAACGCGAACGCGATCGAGACGTATTTTGTAACCGAAAACTTACACTAAGGGTACTTACACAGTACCTACCTATCGTCGAGCTGATCCGATGATGGAACCGTAAGCTATAAACTGGAACTCCAAGACAGAACAAGGTAACCTAGCCGTGATTGGGCTTGCTTTGTTTATTTTAAAGTGCACTTTGACCAAGCATGGTACCAGAGTCTGATGATGGATCACTTCGACAAGTTTACCATTAGGTTTTTAGTTTTATGGGCTATAATTATTCATCCGTTTCCTACTGTTTTATGTCATAGTGTTCTGCATCTTCACACTTTTGTGCCGCGTAAGTTTTAACCTGTATCCACGTAATAATCAATTTTAACTCCTAATTGCGGATTCGCGCTGTCATCGTTCATCCACCATTACCTCTCATATTTCGTTTTCTAGAATTTTTTTACCGTACAACGGCAAAAACTACTAGACACTGGCAAAATTGTCCTCCAATGGACAGAGCCATATTTTTTTAAAGAAACATCAACAACTCCTAATTGTTTACAATTTTAAAGTGTTCATAAAATTTTAAATAAAACGGCTATTTTCTTACCTACTTTGAAGATTTAGTGTTTCATGTTTTAGTGCTTAAAAGGAACGCTAATAACACATTTATTTCTTTTCCATATAATATGCAAGATGCAGTTTGTTTTTTTTAAATATTTTCAAGCATTCGAATCTAAAGCGAAATCTTCTCTAAACTATTTGAGGTTCGAGTTTTCCCGATATTTCTATTATTCTATATCTGTCAGTTCAGTTAGAAACTTAAGTAATGTAATTTTATTAGGATCGAGCACGTTTTAGATAGAAAACCGGCCTCATAGCTCAATTACACTAGTCCGGCATCGAATTCAATCAGCGAAATTCAGATTAGCATAAAATAATTAAGGACGACAAGTTTAAATTAACTTTAGATGTTT
>NC_133487.1:16592486-16609958 GCF_025370935.1 Choristoneura fumiferana | reverse complement strand
TCCCATCTTACTGCCTTAGATAAAAATATGAAGGAGGTAAATATTTTCATCACGGATGCAAAAAGTACAAAGAAGACCAACAAAGGGAATCTGCTACCCAAACGTGGCATATCCTGACTTTGTAAACTTGGCTAGGCTTCAAGGATTTACTGTAATCTGGTGCAAATAGAAATCGTTCCACTTGAATTGACCATTTTGGAACAAAATGTATACCAAACACACAAGTGAATTTATTCAAATTTTTTGCCTGAAAAATATTTACAAGCATTTTATTTTTACTGTAATATTTTCCATTACAAATTAGGAGCAAAACTAAATAAGCAATAAGTGAATGTTATCTAAATCAAGTCTTAACTTAATATGTAGGCCAAACAAATGATTTTGGGTGGAACATATTTACAATTCGTCATATTATTATGTCTGAGTGTACCTACTTACGTATATACAAGTGGTCGGTTTTTTTTTCAGCCTACATGAATTCGACAATTTTACCACAGGACAAGGTTCCATTTTCAACGATATTCAGGATGGACAAACGTTCCTGTTGATGTATTCCAAATTAACATTTTCCTGCTTTGACGTATAATTTCGAATAATGTCCATTTTCCATTTGCACCAAATGACAGTAGGTAAATCTTTACAAGTATTAACGTTAGTGATATGATATACCTTCACTGAAATCTTACAGGCCCGACAAGTTTTTTGGAAAGCCACCAAATGGCGCACTCATATAAATGATTCGCTCTCAAGCCGGTAGCTTAGGCATATGAGACGATCTTGGCATCGCGCGCTATCGCAGCTGCGGGTAACTTAAGTAGATAGTCGAAGCCAAGCTTAAGAAACGTTTCTGTAGTTTAAATTTACGTTACTTGTACAGTCAACCATTTGATTCCAGGGCTTCCATAGAACCTTGTGTTACCTAGTAAATAATTTTATTAGTCGTGAACTCGGGAATATCAAAATGACTGACAGACTACGGTCAAGATTATAATTATAATATTTGTAGTAAGCCGTGGTGGCCTAGTGGTTTGACCTTTCGCCTCTCAAGCAGAAGGTCGTGGGTTCAAACCCCGGCTCGCACCTCTGAGTTTAACGAAATTCATGTGCGGAATTACATTTGAAATTTACCACGAGCTTTGCGGTGAAGGAAAACATCGTGAGGAAACCTGCACGAACCTGCGAAGCGATTCAATGGTGCGTGCGAAGTTCCCAATCCGCACTGGGCCCGCGTGGGAACTATGGCCCAAGCCCTCTTGTTCTGAGAGGAGGCCTGTGCCCAGCAGTGGGACGTATATAGGCTGGGATGATTTGTATTAAGGGGTCAAAATATGTAGTACCTTAATACCACCTACAATAAGGTCGATGGATACATATATCTGACCTGACGCTAGGGCTGTATATTGCCCTCCTCCTTCCTACTTTTTGTCACTCCATAAGTCGAATTACTTTTTTTAGTCATTTCTCGTTGTACTTGCTTGCCTAGACAGTTATTCATTAACCATAACCAACGCAATATCAACCTTTTCAGGTATTCGAAGGCGATGACGGCGAGCGTTTCGAACGCAACTGGCTCTACTGGACCGGGGCGCGCATGCTCTACCGCCATCTCCCTCACTCCGTAGGCATGAGGAAGATAGCACTACACAAGTCCGTGGCCACACACGGCGACAAAATGTACCTGTTGGTCTGCGAGTGTGCCAACTTGTTGGACGACTTGTCGGGTGCGGCCATGTTAATCACAGCCTTACGGGCGCGGTTGTGTGGTTACACGGGTCTTTATAGGCCCATACAGACTTTTTAGCGGGAAACCTTGTTTAGTGATAGTTTAAAGGTTAGTCTGGGGTCACACTCTCGTCAAGTTTTTAAGCATGTCGGTAATATCGTCCGACCACCACTGGGGTAAACTTTCTGGAGTGTAGGTAGACTAGATGGAATGATGCAAAAGGTACCTGTTAGGAGATGTATGCAAGAAACCGAAATCAGGGTGCAATGGTGTGTTTTAGCGGAGGCAGGTCCCGATGACGATAGTGATAGTGTCTTCGAAATAGTAACGTTCGAAAGTAGCAAAGATCAATATTTCAAATTTTCAATGAATAAGCTGAACGAAATAAGGAGTTTCTGGGTACATTACTTAAAAGCCATGACAATACCTTCACCAAAATAAGTAGGTATAATAAAAGCTATAATCTGTATAGGCTGCACGAGACTTGACAAACGGGTTGAAATGGGGCAGGGATTTACAAAATCGACAAGTCACGTATAAATAAATAACATAAAAATTTAAAGTAATACGAGTGATTCATTCTGCGAGTTTCTGCTGTTCCGCCTGTTTTCCACCAACATAAGACCATGTATCACCTATAACCTCCTGAAATGGACCAAAGTATTAGATGTATTACAACTTCTGTTCTTGGATATAGGCAAAAACTTCATAATGTAATTTCTTATTTCAGAACTCAGTTTCAGAATTTGTTTCTCTATCAAATGATTATATTTATATAGGGTGAGTCATTCACGATGACGCGTGCCGTGATTCTTGTTACAATGTCTTTAACCCTTTGGATGCCACGGTCGGCCACATACGACAAAAAAAAAACTGAAAATCGTTCCATATGCGCCACGAAATGCCGACATGGTAGCTATGGCACGATTTTCAGCTTTGACCAAGCATGGTACCAGAGTCTGATGATGGATCACTTCGACAAGTTTACCATTAGGTTTTTAGTTTTATGGGCTATAATTATTCATCTGTTTCCTACTGTTTTATGTCATAGTGTTCTGCATCTTCACACTTTTGTGCCGCGTAAGTTTTTAACCTGTATCCACGTAATAATCAATTTTAACTCCTAATTGTTTCCAATTTTAAAGTGTTCATAAAATTTTAAATAAAACGGCTTTTTTCTTACTTACTTTGAAGATTTAGTGTTTCATGTTTGAGTGCTTAAAAGGAACGCTAATTAGACATTTATTTCCTTTCCATATAATATGCAAGATGCAGTTTTATTTTTCATAATTTTCAAGCATTCGAATCTCAAAGCGAAATCTTCTCTAAACTATTTGAGGTTCGATTTTTCCCGATATTTCTATTATTCTATATCTGTCAGTTCAGTTAGAAACTTAATGTAATTTTATTAGGATCGAGCACGTTTTAGATAGAAAACCGGCCTCATGGCTCAATTACACTAGTCCGGCATCGAATTCAATCAGCGAAATCAGATTAGCATAAAATAATTAAAGACCGACAAGTTTAAATTAACTTTAGATGTTTGAGCTCGAAGAAAATCTGTGGCAAAAAACTTAACTGAAATCGAACAGATTTACAATGAGATAGTGATTATTTCTTATCTCAGGAAGAAAATTGTGAAACATGCCATTTCGTATGTTTGAATATCAGTTTTTTGCATTTTTTCATAAAATGCCTATAGATGTACCTATTCTGTATCTAATAACTTGGATAATTTCATTTATTAAGACACCGTTAGTTATAATCCCAATTCGTATGAATCTCATCATATTAACATTATTATTGTTTAGGTTGTCACGATGGGTGCGACAGATGATGATGAAGAGGTAAAGACAGGAGATGTTCAAGAGATTTATTAAATGTAAGATAGAAGGCACAATTCTGCCTTCAAGATCCCTTAGAGGGTTAAGTAAAACAGGATACAAATGTGTGATGAAACTGGTTATAAAACACTGTAGTTAACTGCTCTGTGAAACTGGTATGATAAGTATTATGATCGAATAGGTATTGATGTCAAAATAATAAAAATATTTAGTACGGCTGATGATCGCAGAATGAATTTCGACATAAAAACAAAGTGCTGAATTTGAAAGTACAGTGCCCTTAGTGTAACTTTTTGGTTACAAAATACGCCTCGATCGCGTTCGCGTTAAAATCTCAATTTGTATGGAAACACGAACATCGCAAACGTTCCGCTAGAGGCGCTGTTCGTGTTTCCATACAAATTGAGATTTTAACGCGAACGCGATCGAGACGTATTTTGTAACCGAAAACTTACACTAAGGGTACAGTGGATATTCGAAAATTGTTTGAACTGAATTTTTAAAACGAACCAAAACATGAAATGAGGAAGAGCTTAACAATCGACAAGGCTTGATCAGCCTTGTTATACATAATTAGGTATATAGTAATTTTGTCTGTGTGTGGCATAGGGAAAGGTCAGTGACAAATAAAAACAAACGAATGTTTGGGAATGAACAGGAGTTTAAAAAGCTGTTACTATGGAAAACGCAGGGTTGGTAAATCAGAAAGGATGGTAAAAAAAAGACAGACAAAAAAAACGGACTCAATTTCAATCAGATGTTCTCCAGAAAAAAACTAAAGCTCAAAAGTTAAGCATGTCTTCCAACAGGCAGAATTTTAAAAAAAAAGTTTCATCCTGACTCAATTTCCCTTTTCTATAGTTCCTCACATATCCAAAAACATATCATGCGGTGTTAATTAACTACATAGTCTTTTCATAGTCAAAATGTAGCAAAAAATTATTATGTCTATCTACATTTAATTTGTAGACAACCCTAGCCATTATAGCGAGGCCGGTTCCACGAGCTGTTGTCTTAAAGTTAGGTAGGTACAGGCGTACCAAAAAAAAGTTTCATCCTGCTCAATTTCCCTCAAGCTCACTATCCAAAAAATATCTGCTGTTAATTAGCTAATAGTCTTTTCATAGTAAATGTATAATGATATTATGTCTAATGATTTAATTTGTAGAAAACCTTACCATTATAGCGTGGCCGGCACGAGCCCAGGTACTTTTAGCTAACTACGCCACTGGGTAGGTACTATTACGATCAGCTCTAAAATTTACCACCATTTGAATGTGTGTGTGTATTCTTTAAGGGTTGTCAAAACTATATTCATAATTAGGGGACTTATATGTATAAAATATATTTAGGTATATTTAAAGCTGATTGTAGTACTAAATGCACTTAAACCTATCGCTTCTGAAAAATATCTAACAAATGAAATTTAAATATTTGGCTAAAATTGTAAAACGAAATTACTTGCTTCAATAATCTCATGCAAGCATGAGTGTTTATTAATATATCCTGGTCAGAGAATTACTAAGGATCGGCTATGTTCCAGAAAAGATATTTTTTGTGTGCGAGAGAGAAAGAGAGAATTGTTAAAAAAAATAGTCTATCCTGTTCAGGTTTTAGAGAATAAGGCATAGGCTAAACCCAACTTACACGTTACAAAGCTGGAATGTCGTGGAATCAAAACTAAAAAAATACTTTTATCTCTTGAATTATTAAAAATAATGAGTACGCTTCAGCCTTGAATAAATATGCACAAATAATCCAATTTTGAACGTGATCATAGATTTATAAATAGGTACAACGTAATTTTGTAGTCATCATTTAAATTTCTATTTATCATTCAGTATCTTTAACAATTATTTAAGATTTTAAATTTTATTTTATTCGGGTTATCATAATACGGAATTCGTCAAATCATGGCCTAATTACTAATGACAATCAGAAATCAAAATACTCAAACATGTTATTTTACTGTACTGAATCACATTTCAAAATTTGGATGCTGACTAAAAATTTAAACTCATGTTGTTGTACTATAATTATTAATGTTTGATATTCATCGGCACCGTTACGTTATTTTTTTACTGGTCAATTATTTGAATAATGAAATGAATAGATTTGTAAAGGTCGAAATATTGTTTTGGAGAAGTAGATATTTTAATTACACAGAAAATATTAGCTTGAAAAATCTTAACTAAAACTGCCTTAATAATGCCTAGCAATCGATATTTTTTGAATACTGACCAAAAATTCTATCTTCTATTATGAGTCATTAATTAAATAGTGTACTTAAAATAATGTAGAAATTTAAATACTTGCTTCTGAGCGCTCTAATATAAAAAAGTGAAATAAAACGTTCAACCCTAAAAGAGTCATTCTACTTTTCGTTGATCAGTCATTTTTAGGGTTCCGGAGCCAAAATGGCAAAAACGGAACCCTTATAGTTTCGCCATGATTGTCTGTCCGTCCGTCTGCGGCTTTGCTCAGGGACTATCAATGCTAGAAAGCTGTAATTTTGCACGGATATATAATTATGTAAACTATGCCGACAAAATGGAACCTACATTAAAAAACTAAAAAAAAAATGACGATTTTTTCGATTCATTGATTTGTTTGTGAAATATTCAACTGTAAAGTGCAAAATTTTCATTAAAATCGAGCGTCCACTTTCCACAAAATTTCTTTAAATTTAAAGTTATCTCAGTTATTATATAAGATATTTACACTTGAAAATAATCACTAGATATGCCTTATATTTCACAAAACATTAATGGTTACTTAAAAGTAGAATGGCCCTGATACCACAAAATAAATCTACTATTTCTGTCCAACAGTACGTTTTCTCGCGTTACTTGTTTTCTGGGTCAATCACTATGTTACCATAAAAAATAAGACAGCCGTTGAACATGTATGTTAATAATACTTGTCAGTTCTTGGAAAATGATTTTAAGGTAAGGCCATCAGTATCTAAAACTTTGAAACAGTTTCATAATGTACCGATTTTTTTTTCTTAAATAGCTTGCAGGCATGGCCTCTATAAAAACAAAAGCGGTCTCCTTTCAACGCTGAGGTAAATGTCGGAGCCGGAACGAGACAGCTGTTTTAATTATGGTTGCCTGAGCACAAACCAATACTCATGGATGTAAGAATACATATGCCTGTACAATGTCAGATTGTAAGAGAGGGATAGAATAAATCTAGTGCTAGGGTTGATGCTGATAAGAAATGAGAACATCTGAGACTGTAAGCTCAATGATATTTAACTATAAGTATCCTATTACTGCCATACGATTGCAGCATGAGTTTTTATCAACATATTATAAAAATGGTTATGTCATAAATATTTGTTTCGATGCACGCGGTTATTTTTGCTATGGTGCTAAAATCTAGTTGATACGTAGAAAGCAATAATGGCTTGCATTTGTTAATAAACTAGGCTAATTATTTGCTTTATTTATAAAAAAAATAGCGGAATATGTTGTGCTCTATTCCAAATTAATCAAATTAGGTACCTAACTAGTTTTGTTCATTAATTTGGAAAAGAGTAAAATATTATAGACAATTAATAAATTTATGTAAGCAATAGTACAATTAACTTTTGCCAATTGAATTATAAAATGAGTAATATTTCAGAATTTTAAATCGATTTGAATTGGAGTCAGTAATTGAATTTAGATAGATTTTAGAATAAATTTAATAATTCCCTATTGAATAAAAATTTTGAATTATATCCAATCTAGTTGATCAACTTATTTGTTTAGTTTATTTTGTAATAATAGGAGTTGAAACTGTATTATGTTGGCAGCATTGTTTCTGTATTAAGTAGTTTAATTTGGATTTAAACTCGCTTTCTAAAAATAGCGTTATTAAATGCTTGGGAAGCAAAATAGGCGACTAGGAGATTGAAATGACTTTCAATTATTTTTTTAATAAAATTTCAAATATATTTTTGTTTTATTTACCTTGAAATGCCTAAAGTTTAAGGAATGCTAGTGGAAAATAGTTTACTAAACTATCTTTAAAGTGGCAGACACCAACCAAACCTTAAATTCAGGTAAAAAAGCTGCCCAACTTTTCACTATTTTCTTCTTTGCCTTTTTGATAAAAATACACTACAGTGCTTGGATTTGTGGCAACAAAAAATTAGTATATTAATGAATGATATAGTAGGTAGTGAAATATTTTATTTTTCAATTTTGTAAGAAAATGTAATTTAAACTAATTACATCCAAACTATCACTTTCTAAATTCTTAATATAAAAATTATATTCCAGTACTTTAATTTGCGAAATTTATTGAAAACAAAATAATACTATATATTTGTCATTTTAACAATTAAATGATAAACTAAGTCTCACTAATTACAACTGTGGTATCAATATCAATACCCTCTATGGCCTCGGAACCGCCTTCTGTTATCAAGCTGAAACAATAAATTATTTTGAAAACAGAAATGTGAACTAACACATCAACACTACTTTGAAAAAATCTCTTTTCTCAAATCAATACATCAACAAAATTGACACTTAAAATAATAATCAATAAGTTCACTCAGAAAAAACATCAATTCTGAGGAATGAGCTTTTTTAAAAGTAGTAACAATATTTTGATATGTGATATGATAAACTAATCAAGATGCCATAATAAAACCAGAAAATAGTAATGGTATATTTCTTTTAAATTAAAAATATTTTCAGAAAAAACATTTGCACATCATGCATGCATCATGATGTCTTATTAAATGTAAGGTGGTGGTACTGATGAAACCAAAATAAAACTATGTTTCTTTCTTATCTTTTCTATCATCATGCATGTTAGATAGGGGTGTCACCTTATACCGGCCCAGATAATACCGACATGGAAACACCGACCCTGTTTTTCATGTACACACACACCCATAGAAGCTCATATCAGTTTCTATGGGCATGTACAAGAAAAACAGAGTTGGTATCTTCATGTCAGTATTATCCGGGCCGGTAAAGAGCGTCACCCTTAGATACCAACATAAACAATTACTTGCTAACATATTATATGAATTTGCACTAATTAATAAAAATATTGTGTAATAGAGGCTCAGCAAAGATATTTGAATCCCACATAATAACAGTTTAAATATCTCACTTTCCAAGCACACCTGTTTCGTCCAGAATTTTAAAAGGCAAGCATACATGGCCTTCGTCCAAAATAATAAAAGCTGTTGTGAAATTAGTTAGGGGCTATTTTTGGTAATAATAATAATATAGAAGGTTGAAAGGCTAATCTAAGCGATATTTTTTGAAAAGTTGAATTATATCTATGTATGTACTTATGTATGTTTGAAATCAGTGAATTTTTCTCCCTCGTTTGAGCTATATTTAAATTTTTTCGCAAAACACAAGGCTTATTATTTATTTATTATTATTTTATATTGTAAAAATTACATACCAAAGACCGTTTACAATCAAAGAAGGCTTGTCGGAGCTGGGCGCATTCGTCCCCCACAGTACCAGATTTCAAACATTCGCGCGGAGTCTTTTTCTCCTGTAAAATATCAATAAGTTAATAAGGAGGTTTTCCATCTTCACTACAATATATTAATGTAGCAAAACAAAGGAAACTAATTTGTATAAACATTTAAGTACCTTCTCAGACTAACCTTTCTGCAGCAATCAGTTGTCAATAAACACATCTTAAGATCAGCCCTGATACCAGCACAAGGCGACTTATCAGCTAATCCTAATTCGTCTGGAGCGAAAACCACCATTTTAAATCTACTTCGAACTTGAAATCTTCATGAAATTATTTATTTACTGATTCTCATGCCCGATAGGTAATCTGCATTAAAACGAAATTGTCATTTTTGTTTTGATTGATTTTGACATCTTTCTTTGGAAAATAAGCGACGTATTAAAAATTATGTGGAACCGCTCGAAGTGCATCATCTCTCTGACACTTATACTATTTAATACGAGAGTGAGAGAAACGGTATGATACGAACTTCGATTTTCAAATTTCGGAGTAGGCCCTCTGTTACCAAACCACAATGCCACAATGGACAAAAAAAAAAAAAAACAGCTGTTTAGTAGTCTGTGGCTGTTCCCGTAAATTTTCGTTGACAGTGACAGTTCAGTTCAATGTACGGCGTACAATGAACTTATAGCGAATTTACGTTTATTTATTGTTTCTGTATAAGCTCGAGTGAGCGAAACCAAAATGCGGAGAGTTTTTCCGGTTTTCACTAGGAAACTATCTCACGTGTGTTCTTTGAAGCCGTTTAAGGAGACGAAATGGCTGATGCCGAATGGAAACCCGATCGGGGCCTACGTATACAATTGCGTTGCGGATCAGAAGGTGCCCGTGATCCTCAGTGACCCGCACATAGCGACGTGGTACTCGTGCGGGCCCACGGTCTACGACTCTGCTCATCTCGGACACGCAAGCTGCTACGTTAAGATAGATATCATACAAAGAATACTAAAAGAATTCTTTAGAATAAAGCTCGTCACAGCCATGGGCGTTACCGACATAGATGACAAAATCATACAAAAAGCCAAAGAAACCAAATCAGACTTTAGGACGGTTGCGAAGCAGTACGAGCACGAGTTCTGGCTGGACATGGCAAGTTTAAATGTTGAAAAACCACTCATTGTAGCTCGTGTGTCGGACCACATCCCCGCCATAGAGAATTTTATAAAAAAAATGATTGATTCCGAAGTGGCATATGTTACAAATGATGGGTCAGTATATTTTGACACAGAGAAATATGACTCCTATGGAAAGTTGCAAAAAATGCAAGATTCTGGTGAACCAGCAGATACATACAAGAAAAACAAAATGGACTTTGCTCTCTGGAAGGGCCAGAAGCCTGGCGAGCCTTCGTGGACCACCACTTGGGGTGATGGCAGGCCCGGCTGGCATATAGAATGCTCAGCTATGGTCAGTAAATTCTTCGGTTCACAGGTAGACTTCCATGCTGGTGGAATTGACTTGCAGTTCCCTCACCATGAGAATGAGGAGGCCCAGTCCTGTGCCTTCCACAATACCAAGCAGTGGGCCAACTACTGGATCCACATTGGCCATTTGCATGTAAAAGGGGACAATAAGATGTCCAAATCATTAAAAAACACTATCACTATACCACAACTTTTGTCTCAACACAGTGCAGATACTTTCAGAATGGCTTGCCTTATGTCCAACTATAGATATCCAATGGAGTACAGCGATGAACTGATGAAAACAGCTGAAAGTGTCCTAAACAAATTCAAATTCTTCCTCAAAGACACATACAATTACGTCAACAACAATGCAATAGAAAATGGCGACTACAAGTATCAAATTCTAGACAGTTTGCAGAAAGTTGAGGAAGTTAACCTAGATGTGCTGAAATCTGATTTCGACACAGCAAGTTGCGTTAATAATTTGTTAAACCTAGTTATAAAAACAAATAGAGTTATGAAACTGGAAACCAAAGAGTTCTACCCAATCCCAGTGCTGTTAATAGCGGAGTATATTACTAGTGTTTTGATGAAACTTGGATTGAAACTGCAAGATGTTTCAGAAAGTATTGAACATAATAGTCTGATAGACACATTGGTTGAATTCCGGCATATAGTTAGGCAGAATGCTTTGGGCCGTAAAGATAAAGAATTACTCAATGCTTGTGACATTGTGAGGGATAAAATGAAGGCTACTAAAGTACAAATTAATGACAGTGAAAAGACACCATCTTGGGTATTTAAATAAAATAATTTAATCTTTATTTCTGTTGAAAGTGGACCAGCAATTTGACATTGGACATTGTACTGATGGAAATTATTATTGCCTGTATGTATTGACTGGTGTTTTAATAGCAGCTTCAAAAAACCAGATGTACATTCCCCATCAGATATTTCGGAGTGGTCGTGGTGGCCAATGAAATATCGTCACTGCTTTGAAAAAATTTTGTATCTAAAATCAATATGTCAACAAAATTGAACCTTGATGTAATGTCTATAAAGTTCACTCAGAAAAATTATCTATTTTGAGCTACGAGTTTTTTAAAAAGTAGTGACTGACGATATATTGGAACATGCACTCTATTATTAAGGTGTTAGAGTTCATGTTTTGATATTTATGATCACCTTGGCCGCTCCAAAATATTTGATGGTGACTGTACCACCTTGCTAAAGATGTGGCCTTCAATATTAAATAAAAACATGGTGTCACAAAAGTTTTACCAAGACTTGTTATAAATTATAATATACTGTGTATATTGTATTGTATTAAGATAAATGAATGTTTTAATCCTAGATAAGAGTTTTCTTTTATCACACTGCAAGTTAAATCTCTATAAGTAGATACACTGATATGATAACATAATACTTAATCCCCTAAGAATGAATACTTGAAACTGTTAGGACAACAATTCCAAATGCAGTGCTCTTTTCCCATAACCTAACCAACAACTAACCTATTTCAAAAAAGGCTGAACCAATTGTTATTAGACACAGCTAAAAAAAAACTACTGCAAGGTTAAAAAAACGCATTGAAATTGGTTGATCAGTTAAAAAGCTATGATGCCATAGACATACATTTAGCCTGGTCATTCTACAGTTTTTTTTGAAATAATTCGATATAGGGCTAATTTTTATATGCGGTTTTTACGTGTAATTTTAAGAACCTATATTTTCGAATCCACCAAACTTTAGTTCCGGAAGAAGGTTAAAAAAAATTTATCCTTAAGTAGGTGACTTTTTTTGAGCAAAAATGTTATCAGTAAATTTACTATCTATATGTTTGAATAATTCACTTTTTAGACCTGCAAGCTGAATCCACCAATATATCTAACAGGAAATAAAATAAAGAAACACTAAAGTGATTATTTCGTAATAGGTACGTCTAATTTCTATTAGGAAAAAAAAATTAAGTTGCATATTATCAAGAAATTGGATTTTCAAAATTATCATTTAAACTCCCACAATAGATATATGATTGGAAATTACGTATTTTGTTAAATGATATAACATTAGCAGCAAAAATAAGTACAAAAATTCTCAAGGCACGTTAAAAAGACTAACTAAACCGTAACTATACTTCCACTACAGTAATTAATTTTTATTTTTTACTTTTGAAAATAGGAAGTCTTTTTTTAAGTTCCTTTAAAAATATGTGGGTTTTACATGTGTTACAAACAGTAGCGGCTTTAGTGTAGGGCGCCGGTCTTAAAGGGGCGCCAGAAGCCTAACCTCCTAGGCCCTAGAAGCCCTAGAATCTCGGTAATTCCCAAAAGTTGGAGGCACCGTGGAAATCTCGCCCAGGGCGCTGGAAGTCCTAAAACCGGCACTGGTTACAAAGACTATAAATAAAACTAGTAAATTATGAAGCAAATATGCTTATAGCAATTTCGCCTGATTTTTACAGAATTATTAAATATTATTTTTTATAAAATTCTATTGTTGCAGTGATAAATTTTGGTAGATTATTGAAGAATATATTTGCAAATTACGTGACCTAATTTTTAATGCGCGAAGGTGTTAGCTGACTGGGGTACATTGGCGTCAAACTTATAACGAGGGGTGTTGTAGTTCTCGCGTCGGGGGTTAAAACAGGAATAATTTAAGGCAAAATAAAATAAAGACAAAAAGTTATGGCAAGTACATGATATAATTGCTCGAGTTTTACAACTGATAAACAAAATGCTGCATATTGTGGCCAGGACGGTGTCGCTGTTGCTACTACAAATTGATAAAGACAGTAAACAAAGTATTGAGTGAAGTGATAATGTAAAAAATACAATGTATGATAACACTTCAACCACAATAAACAAAACTTAGATTAGTGGAGAGTAAGTAGTTGGAAGTGATAGAGTCCTAGTTGACATCAGTCTTATAGAAATTCACAAACCATTGCCAAAAGAAAGTTATAGCTGAGCAATTACATGTAGACAATTAAGTACAATCACACAGTATCCCTGCTCAACCATTTATTCCTGACCCACCAAAGTTCTTACAGTAAGGGGCTGTTTTACCACCCATTGTTTAATTTTATTTGACGGATAAATGTGATGCCGTTTCCGTCTATTCGAACAAAACAAACAGAGGCAGCATCACATTTATCCGTCAGATAAATTTAATCAGCGGATGGTGAAACAGGGGGTAAATGTCATAGTGATTTCGCTTATCAGGCAATGCAATATCACTATAACATTTTATGTGAAAAGGTTCCATACTGTGTCACAATTTAGTAGATTTGATAGTATGAATGTACAGTCGAACCATTTGATTCCTGACCCACCATAGAATGTTCTCACAGTAAGTATCACAATGAATGCTCTTGTCAAGCAATGCAATGTCACTATGACTTTTTCTACGAAAAGATTCTACAACAGTGAATCACAATTCAATTGGTTCGATAGTACATACATCCACACTCTATACCCCTGGTGTTGCAGATGTTTATGGGCAATGGTGACCTCTTACCATCAGGAGACCCACTTGCTCGTTTGCCATCCAGTCGAATAAAAAAAAAATACCTAGATTGTTTCAATTAATTCATATGGAACCAGTTCTGCTAAGTTGAGATAATTAATTATAATGACTTTTAGTATTAGGGAGTTCTCAGAATAAAATGATTAAACAGTTGTCAATACTCTTAATAACTTTATAACAAATTATAATGAATGACCAACAGTTTTAAAAGTTGTTTTTGTTGGAGTAGCATTTAGCACCCAAAAAGTATGTTTATTATGCTTAAAAAGAACAAAATTTACTGGACAATTGATGTCTCAGTTAGATGATTAATTAGTTTTTATAGACCAATACACGTAAAGATCGCAACCACCATAGACACACAGTGCATTAAAAAGACACCATAGACTAGTATCTTTCACTTGTCAAAAACCTCAATCCAAAGTGTAAGAACCCGATAACTGTTTATTTCACTGGGACCATTAATCATGTAACTGCACGGCCGCACGCCACAAATATCAAGTTTTTACAATCATCACAAAATAGAAACAAATTTGCTTACATTTTCATGACTCATCAATTTCATATATTACACAAACTAGTCGCTTAAACATAAACACTGGGAATTAGATTACAGATGATATTCAGAGGCACAGCCAGTAGTTTCTGGCTGTCATTTAAGATACTCTGCTCATATACAAGTAAATAATCTACAAAACGATGAATCACACGCACAAGCAGTAGAAGCGTTTAACTCTACATATATGATTATTCGCGGTAATTACCGTATTTATATAAACTGTTATTTTGTTAAATCCACCATTAACGGCTGACTATCGAGGCCGTGTATGATAGTATGAGACTAGTAACATTTTTGTCATACTGGAACAAAACAAATAATATAGTAATATATAAATAAATAAAAGAAACTTCAAACCCTTTACCAACTGGATTCCATGCAACTAGCATAAACACTGGCAGATCAAAATGGATTTTCATCATTTTGGCCAAAATTGGCAATATTATGCTTAAGATAAAAAACACGTCTTTGTCTTTTGCCCGCCAATGGGAAACCAGAACAGGCTAAAAATAATTAGGTTATATACTTACTGAAAAACGGCTAATCAAAAACTGATAGACTTTGTCATCTTCGTACCACTGGAGTTATTTCAAAATTATTATTCTTTCCGGTTAGTAGATTATTTACTGCTTATACCGTCATAGCATCAATATCAATTAACTAATTAACAACAGGGCCATTCTTATCCTGTATCATGTTCTCGGCTTTATACACCTTCCACGCGACGAGATAATCTCGCATCATCTTGAATAAAGTGTAGTAGTTTATGAACAACAGCATAACTGTTGATACGAAGTTGTGCCACGGCGCCGAACTGAAGAGCAGGCATAGCTGAAGGACTATGAGTGACAATTGGAGACATAGAAGCAGGCAGAGGAGCGTCGAGGGGTTCGCGAACACCGTCTGCGAACAAAAACGATGGTTCATAATTGGAATTTTAATTATTTTTTTTGTGTAGAAAAGTAAACTATTAGAAACCAATTTCGATATTTTTTTGCATTCAGTTCTGCCATAACAATGTAATTTTATGAATTTGATCAGTATGCATATGCTGAGAACCAGCATTATTTAAATTTTTATCTGTGGTAAACTGTCACGAATGACACTCAAAGATGACACTTACTGATAGCAGTGTCATATGTCAGATTGTGGGTCCAAATCAATTCCGTAGTATAATCCACGTGAGTGTTTTGATGGACTCTAATCTTCACAGAACAAAGCACAACCAGGACCGTCTACGTCATAATTTTCAGTCAAGTGAAGATCATTGCTTATTTTTTATAATTATAAGTAGGTATAGTAATTTCATCTACATTAAGTTAAGTAAGTACATGAAACGATTTAAATATAATGACCCGGATAATACGTCTTAATCGAGTTTAGTCGACATGTTTCGGGCTAATCCGTAGCCCTCGTCTTCGGAGCAACACGACTCAGCGCGCGCGTGTTGCAGCAGCCGCTGGGTCGCGTTGCTCCGAGACGAAGGGCTACGGATTACCCGAAACATGTCGAGCTAAACTCGATTTAAGACGTGAGTTATCCGGTCATTATATTTAATATGAGTGGGTCTCACGGTAGTTTCATGTTCGAAACGATTTAAAGTACAATACAATACAAGACAAGTATTTATCTTTTAAGACAACCCCTTAAAATTATAGACAACCCAAATTAAAACAGTACCATGTCCGATTTTGGAATAGGAAGGACAATTTATATTGCGTCCAGATACCGCGTTTTACAGCGTTCTACGCTAACAGAACCACAACCAACACGTCTACTCGCCACGGACTCGCGCGTAATACAAGTCCCGCTCTTTGCACGCATTTTACGCGGGAGCGAGGAAACGCGCGGTAGCATCTGGACGGGATAATATACTTAGCGGCACAAAATTTGGCCCACTCTTCATACAAAATTACCTATTACTGCATACATTTCAGGGCCAAATCTTTTGCCGCTAAGTATATGTAGCTCCAGTATCTCTGGAATGCGTGAGTGTCTAGGCTCGAGTGTACTGACATGGAACCTCCGGTGCTGCGCGCTGCCGGGCAGGCCGGCGGCGCAGGGCGTGGCGCAGCTGTAAGTGTCTCCGGCGTGACGCACCGCGGCGCCGCGCTGGTACAGCTTCAAGGGGCTCCACTCCTGCACCGCGTCTGAAACAATTCATCAACTCGTGAAGTAAACGAAAAATAATGTTTTCGCATCTCATGTTCGTATTTTACCCGAGCCGCAGGCGAGAATGGGTAGTGAAGTCGAGGGTAAAATGGGTTTTATTAATTAGTTACGACTGCTTTTCACGTTGATTGCTAAGAAATTAATCAACAACATTACTAAATGTCTATATATATATATGTGTGTGTGTGTGTGTGTGTGTGTGTGTGTGTGTGTATGTGTGTGTGTGTTGTGTGTGTGTGTGTGTGTGTATATGTTTAGATTATAGGAAGTTTATAGTGTTGTATCTGCTAGCAAAACAATAAATAAATATTAATTTATTAAAAATAATCTATTAATAATAGTATATTACTAGCTTTTGCCCGCGTGGAATTTGGTTATCGCACGCTGTTCCCTCGGGAACTGCATTTTTCCGGGATAAAAAGAAACCTATGTCACTTTCTTGCCCATAAACAATCTCTATGCCAAAAATCAGGTCGATCCGTCGCTCCATTTCGACGTGAAAGACGGACTAACACACACACTTCGGCATTTATAATATTAGTATGGATTTGGCACCTGTGTCCGGGTGCGCGAGCTCCCAGCGACCTAGGTGCCTCGCGGCGCGGTGCGGCGTGTCGGCCGCACTGGCAGGTAGTAACTGCGCCGCGTAACGCGCCAGTAGCGCGCCGCACACGAACGCGGTCTGCTGAGACGCTAGGTACACGTCGTAGTACACGTACGACTGGAAATTAA
>NC_133487.1:16586022-16591448 GCF_025370935.1 Choristoneura fumiferana | reverse complement strand
TAAACGCCAGGGCTAAAACTATTTTATGTAAGGGGTAACGAACTAAATGCCATCAATAAAATGTGGTGGAAAAGAGGGAGTGGCCAGTCTAGAGCTAGCACGAGGCAGGACTCACTGGGACGGGCCGCGGTGCGCTGCGGCGATGCCGAGCCGGTCGGAGTGCGCCTTGCCCGCGCCGTGGTAGGCCAGCCGCAGCGAGGCCACCTCCTGCTCGACGTCGGCAGCCCGGCGCCGCCCCCTCCCGGCGCCACCCGCGCCCCCGCCGCCTTCGCCTCCAGCTTCAACTTCTCCGCCATCATGGCCTCGCGCTCCATGTCCTCGAAGTTGGCTGCCACTTTGGTGGCGCCCAAACCGCCTTTTCTTGCTCCTATCTGGTATAAAATATGTGGAGATGAATAGTTATTAGTATTAATTACGGAAAGCCAACAGACGCCTCTGTCTAACAGATGCGGTCTATTGCAGGACACCGAATATTACTATTTGAATGAAATAAGCTTAATGTCAGTTATATGAATACACACATACGGTTATTTATTGTAACAATTTAAGAGATGTTTTTACGAGGAAATGATGAACTGACCGTGGTCCGCTTGGGCTGCGGCTTCGCGCCGTGTTGGAGGCGGCGTGTTGGAGGGCGGCGCGGCGTCCCACAGCCGCGCCTGCGAGCTCAGGCTCTCCGGCCTGTCCACCTGCACACAAACCCCTGTACAGTCGCCAGCACCGACATTTGACACAACAACGCGTGCATTAATATCTGATAAGAGTCTATTTCTAGGGCTCGTACGACGTGTCAGATATTTGCGCGCTCGCTGTGCATATGACTGTTATTATAACAGGAACTTATTATAGATAACATTTAACAGCATTATTGACATTACATTCATGTTTCATTGGCTAAGTACACAACACTGAATTTACAAAATTTTCGAACAGGGGGCGCGACTGCATTTATTGGCGCCCCGGCTCGCTTCGCCCTGCCCCTTAGTTCAAGCTCTATGTAGTAATAGTTAGTATTCTTTGGCTCTACTGAGTACAATATTTTCCCAGCTAGGGAGCTACCTCATCTTTGATAAATACATTACTATATCTGTATAAATTAATGAATCACTTAACAATTTATATACCATTCAATCACACAGCAAGCATGTGATGAAAACTTTCTCAATTACAAAGATCACATGAATCACATAAGCACAATCATCCTTAACTATGATTATAAATGCAAAAGTGAAATTGCATTTTCCATTCCATGCATAACTACTGAACAGGTTGCCATGAAATTTACCACTCATCATTTTGAAAACCAGAATAAATACGATACTTTCTAACCCGAAAATAATTAATTGTTAGTGAGGGTGCCATAAATGAATTAGTTGCAGACAAAGTCGTGGGCAACAGCTAGTATTATTAAATTCAAGTCACACTAGGAATTAGTTTTAGCATGAGTCATGCACAAACTCGTGCCGATGAAACATAAAAAACTGTAATTACTTAAATATTTTAGTATCCACTTGTGTTTATGCATTGTTAATGTTGGAACTAACACAACCTAACTACATATTATCCTTGAACTAATCTTTCTCTTTAAGAACTATGTAGAAGCTAATTGGTGATAATATAATCTGAAATAAGAACTTGCACTCCCCGCCTTCATTTCATTACTGTCCATTTTAGGACAAAAAAGTAGGATTGCTTCATGTAAATTACAAATTAGAGTTTTGTAAAACAGAATTCATGATCTTTTTGTTCTATCATAAACAACCAATCAAAGTTAATTTATATTCTTACTTAATAGAAATGATTTTTTGAATAGTTAATTTTCTACAAAAAATCCACATTTAAATAGTTATGCCAAAAGTGAACTCATACACAATAACTCAAAAATGGTCCTGCCAAAAGTCATTGAGGGCAGTGGGGTTACCTGCGAGGCATGCAGGTTAGAGTTAGTGGTGAGTGAGGCAGCCGTGGTCTCCGCAAACCAGCCGTCTCTACCTCCTTGGTCTCTTTAACTTCCACTGGCGCCGGGTCTATGTGGAGCTGCATAAAAAAATGTTTATTATTATGGTAATTTATTGTAGTAAATTACTCTCCTAATTGACATGGATAACTTTAACATTTTAAATAAAGAAACAAGACTGAAAAAGTGAAAAATCCAGATGTTAATTATGGGTAATCCACACCAATTGGATTTAATTCACACACACAACAAAAAATTACCTGAAGTACTGTGTGCTATAAAAAAGGTGAGAAAAATGTAAATAGCATTCAGTGGATAAAAAAGCATAAAACAACAGTCATAATGACGTAAACAACTTACTTCTTTATCTATCCATCTCTAAAGTGATATAAAACTTGTATTAATAATGATCATTTAAGTTAACCATTAAGTGTTGGCGGCCAGATGCTTGCCCCATACAACCTTCACTGTGAGCCATCATTGTACTTTACAAAGAAGTCAGTGCAGCATTTATTATGAAGGGTTGTACGGCAGGTAGCTGTGGTTTACTGTAGTCTGTAGGTGATTACCTTGGTCCCAATGTTTTCATGGCCTGCTCAGACATGGAGCTTAGCTTGTCTTGTACATCTGAGCCACTCGGGAGCTGTACTTCTGCCGAGCATCCTCTGTGTTGAGGCCTTGTGACCGGAAGAATTGAGTCTGACATACAAAATAAATCATTAGTTAATTCTGCAATATGATTCAACAGAAGATTATTACGAATGAATATTCGCTTAGGTATTAAATAAATTATACAATAACTATTATATTGCAGCAATGCAAAAACAGTATTTAAAGTATTTTTAAATTAATTTGGTTTATGGCTATGATCCTTAACGTCAAGTTAAAAGCCATTATGAGAATCTTATTGGATCTCTCAACTTTCATTGGAAATTACGAATTTTTACATGTTTTGCTTTTGAGGTCATTTCTTGGGTATTTTAAATATGAGGCTAGAAATTGTTGAGGGTGTTGACTAAAGCAACGAGTCATTGTGACGGGGTAGAGTAGAGACGTGGTGCGACATACGGCATTGGCATTCCCGCCGAGCTGCATGTTACGCAGCTGCTTCCACGTCCAGTTGGTGTCGAGCTGCGAGCGCAACGAACGTGAGGTGCACGCCCAGGCTGCGGTGCACCGCCGAGCAGTCCAGGCAGATGAACACTCCGTACGTCACCGACGACCACGTAGGGTTCTTCGCGTTGCAGTCGAAACATACCTGCGCCAAAGCGACCACGTCAAAACAATCACTTATAAAACATCACTGCGCCGCGATCAGTACGCACTTTATTAGCCTGTATGGACCGTAATCTCTGAAAAACAGCTTCAATATCGCTTTTACTAGGCCCCGAGTCAGCCATTTTCGACGTGTTGTCACGTAGATGTCAAATGTCAAAAATTCGTTTTGGGTCGTCCTCGTTACCATAGACAGCACTGTTTCAATGCTATAATAGACGCTCAAATGCTATAAATACATTTTTTGGTTCAACTTGTTTTAAGGAGACGATGGGAAAAATGAATAGAATCTATATAATTAAAATGAAATGGCTTAAATTGAAGTTCATATGCGCATTAAAATGAATTAACAACGCTATTTGCTAGCCTTTGGATTTTTATTGTTAATCCATACTTCTTACACTAAACTCTACTCTACGTTGTCTATTAGTTATGGTCGCGATCGCAAGTCAAATGGACGCATGTACTTTTTCAAAAAGATTTTGTTGATAAACTAACAATAAAGCCATCGACCGTGCACAAAAACTAACTTTGGATGAAAGTGCAATACGTGTACTGCAGGTCGCTAGCGGTACCATGCATCGCTGAGATGTAATGCCGCGTCTCCGGAAGAGTCGAGTCGGCCACATCTCGCGATCACATTAAGCGGTCATTGCTGCAGGCTGCGGGGCTCCGGGGCGCGGGTGAAAGTGTCGTTAAGTCAGGGCGTTTGAGAAAGTATTTAAAGTGAAATCGGTGGTGAAGTGAAGTTTATACAATGGAAAACGTGAACTTCGAGGCGAGTAGCGATGAGATTCAGCAGGCGCTGATGGACCTTGGGCGCTGCTCGGCGTCTCCATCAAGGAGGAGATGGCTGAGGAGCCACCCGCGGCCGTCGCTCCGCCCGCGCCGCCAGCTGTAAGTCCAGTTCACTTTTTCGGGCCCGCAGGCCGCTCCCGGCTTAGCGTGTCCTCGTCGCAGCCTCGTCATTAGAAAGTCAGATGCAACGGGCACTGCTTTCACGGCCTTGACCGCTTTACAATTACAGAACTCAGTATTATTTATTTACTGCCTGTGCACTGCTAGATGTCAGCTGTTTTGTGCATCTGACAGCCACATTTATTTCACATTGTTATATTTATAATTGCATCAGTGCTATACAAAATATTTTTGTTTCAGCACATTTTGTGTAGAGCTATATATGAAAACAGTTAGTGGAGGAAGAATATATTATATTACATTATTAAGCTTAACTAAATATTGTAAGGCAAACCTTCAATAGCAAGTCAAAATTAATTTGCAGTTATATGATTAAATTTTCCTATCTTAAGTATTGTTGGATTCAAGAGAATACCTATCTCATATAAATGTGAAATGAAAGCCAAGTTCAATATTCCTACTATCCTATTAATATTATAAATGCAAAAGTTTGTGTATGTATGTTTGTTACTCCTTCACTAAAACGCCGACGGATTTGGATGAAATTCGGAATGTAGATAGCTGGACATCTGGAATAACACATAGGCTACTTTTTATCCCGATATTCCCAGGGGATAGGGATAAAATCTCCAAATAATAACCGCTGAGTTTAGAGTTCAAATTTCGGGCAGTTGTTCAAACTCAATGAAGACCATGATATAAATTTTGAGAATTTTATAAAATCCCGGAATTTCAATTGTACCCGATTGAATAATTTACGCATGTGAAGTCGCGGGTGAACTCTAGTATATGCCTTGGTTGTTTACTTCAACAACAAAAGAAGTGAGATCTAAATGGGTGCCAAGTTCAATGGTCAGTCCTGAAATTTATTTATAACAACATAACATATTTCATAACAACTTAAAATATAATTTGGTCTTATAACTTAGGATAATATATTGAAGCCCTAAAGTCTGTCTTGGCTAGTTTTCATATACAAATTATTATAAAGTAAGTACCTACTGAAACAGTCATGGAAAAGCCTGATGTTCGATGGCTAGTCCAGCAATGGTTCTACCAGCAAGAAAATTTTTCAGAATAAAATAAGAACTTACAGCTTTACAATTTGCAAAAGCTATAATATAATTTGTATATGAAAACTAGCCAACTCAGATTTTGGCAACACTGGTGGAACTGCATACTAACTCAAAATTGGTGGCCAAATATTTACTAAAGTCAAATTTAATGATAATCCATTGGCAAGCAAAACTGCTGACAAACCACAGTGCAGCTAGTT
>NC_133487.1:16546765-16585922 GCF_025370935.1 Choristoneura fumiferana | reverse complement strand
GAGCCGTCCCGGCTGACGCTAATATTATTTAATACGAGAGTGAGAGGGATGGTACAATGCAAAACTTCGATTTTCGAATTTCGTAGTAGCCAAAAAATTTCACGAGAAGCGGTTGGGAAAAGTAACCAATAGAAGAGAACAGCCGGATATCCGCTGGGAAGATATACGAAGACATTTTTTACTAAGCTGGAACGGAAACGCTTTGCTCGCGCCTTGCACTGGCTTGGTCGATCATCAGTCTTTCTATACAAATAAAACCAATTATCGAATACTGCACGTTAACTTAGAATGGCTTCACCTATTGGACTCAGTATTTTTTGTCGATGTTTAGCTAATTAGTTGAATACTTACTCAAAGATGTTTAGTGAAGAAAAATATAATGCGGATAAAGAAAGAATAAAGTGGCTTTTTGAAAATCTATTTATCTGTCGCAATTTCTGATATAATATAATATTTCTGAGACAATTTCTATAACAATTTTCTCTATGGCGTTAATCACACGCTAGGTAGTAAGTCTTTCTCTGTCTAATCTTGAATTTCAAACCTTTAACTCTGTAAACTCAGTTACATGTAAAGGTAGCCTAAAAATATTTTCCGTTCGATACACGCATTAAATGCTTTGATTTCACTTTTGGGTAAAAAATTTAGTTACTAAATCAATTACCTATGACGGAAAGAATGCCAAACTTATCCGGTATGCAGAAATGGGTACAAGGAATGACCCAGATACCTAATTATTTTCGTGAAATGAGCCATAGGTAGGTACAATGCCAACATAAACATTTATCGGCCTAATAGTTTTTGTCCCAACTCCCAGGTGTGAATATTATTCCAGCGTCAGTGGTAATCGGGTCGTGCAAGGTTCTGGCACAACAACAAGATTAATCAGGACCAGGAAGGAAGTTCTACGTATATCTTTTATTTACCCGACGTAGCGTGGACAACATACAATTATGGTGTACGATTATTTTTCAACTCTTACCGCGTTCCGCGAATTCTGCAAAGCAAAATTTTTGTTTTGTTTTGTTACAGCGCTTTTTTAAACAAGTTGAATTTCTGATATAATAAATATTTCTGAGATAATTTCTGTAACAATTTTCTCTATGGCGTTAATACATAGGTAGTAAGTCTTTAAATAATTTGAATTTCAAACAAATTAAACTCCGAATGCACTATAAGGGCTAAAAATATTTTCCGTATACTAAATTGCAAATCAAACCTTGTGCAAAAAATTTAGCCAAAAATTTATGGCGGAAAATGCCAAACTTATCCGGTATGCCTAATGGGTACAAGGAATGACAGATACCTAAATGCCTCGTAATAAGATCAGTTAGGCTCTAAACATGAACTGCATCGAATATTTTCCCAACTCCCAGTGTAATATTATGCCAGGTTCAGCACAACAACAAGGTTCATCAGACAGGAACAGAATTTCTCATTCTTTTATTTAAGCGACGTAGCGTGGACAACATAAATTATGGTGGAATTAACGCTTCGCGTTCTGCGAATTCTGCAAAGCAAAATTTTGTTTTTGGTACAGCGCTTTTTTAAAAAAGTTGAGTTGTGGAGAAAAAAATAAGGTAGTGACTAAATAATCACGAAAAATAATTTATTGAATCAGGCGTTACTTTGCGGAGGTCCATATCAATGAACTAAAATAATTTACTGGCTCACCCTGTAATTTTATTTATTTATTGCAACACTATTTACAAAAATGATAGGTACGGCATACGGCATCAGGAAGCAGTAGGTATGTGTGGTGTTTTGGATCTCAAATTACCGTATCAATCGCAAAACTGATTCACGTGTGTGATTTTAAAATTAGACTCCATGGTCGCAATAAATCTATTTCAATTCAGCTGTCAGATGTACTGGTTTACGCGAGCGAAGCCGGGTATTAAGGCTAGTTCTATATAAATAAAGTGATGCATAGTGGGGGATTCAACACTGTTGATTTTCTAAAGTGCTTTCTAATGCGAATTTAGGTACATATGACGTACGTACAGTCAACTAATAAATATAAAAAATATCATAGTAAATAATTTTGTTTTTCTATAACATTATTTGTCTAATGACGTTGAACGTCATTACGACACGGTTCTTTGGTGGCCTAGGATTCAAATTGGTTGACTGTACATAGGTAAGAAATATGACATTTCTAGTGAGGAGTTTCCAAAGCTGCACATCATTTGCTTTCTTTGACGGCAAATATGGAATTCCATGAAATGCAGCAGTACCCTGGAATTACCTTTCAAATAGGCTTGCAGCAGTTTCGCCGAACATATTAATTATTAGTTGTAAGTATTGATTTCTACTCCTAAGGGTTACATAAAGCTACATTGTTAGCCACTAATGTTTTACGCTACGATGATGGCAAATTAACATTTTCCAAATGCATGTGTGCCATCGTCAAGTATGCGGTCTACCGCCCTAAAGTTGATTATTGTTTCGCCGGGTGACAACCAGAGGTCAATAATTACCACTTAAAAAGAGGGATAATCAAACTTAAGCATAACATCGTAAGGTTAATATTCCACATTTTTTTTGACAGTTAATGACTTCTGGTCACCTGACGGTTCCATCATCATATCAGTCGTAAACTACAGTTGGACATTAGGCTTCCCCCATAGACCTCCAGTTGCGTCGGTTGGTAGCGGCCTGCATCCACCGTGAGCCTGTGTCTTTAACCATTTCATTATTGATTGCATGACAACAAGACTGTCGATAATGTATCTGTCATAGTGAAAGTTCGACTTTAGCGACGTTTTCATTTGATAGAAAGTTGTTTGAAAATTGATAGAGCATTTATTTGGCTGACCGTACCTACCTGGAAAGCGGTATGGCAAATGAAAAACTACTTTTCAAGAAGCGTCTATTAAATTATTATAATTAAGGAAATAATTAGCGAATCAGCACGGTGGTTCAGCGGTATAGGGTTGGATTCAAATTACGGACAGGTGTGACTCTTTCATTTTTTATTTTTCTGCTTATTTATATATATTTATTTTAAAAACATTTGTTTTAGCTTTAGTTTTTTGTTTTATGTAGGTATTTTAAGTTAAGAATAGTTCCGAAATTCTTTAATTATGACCGCATACGCGTGATTAAAACACCCCCTGCACTCGTTTGATGTACAAACTGAAGTGACATCAATCTCCAGCAGTTCGTGCACAATTAGCTAGTAACGAGAGGCTCGCACGCCACCCGAATATTACCGTTGGGGTGAACGGGACAGATTAATCAGCGTTATCACAGAGGTGAAATTTCGCAAGATGGCGTTAGTATCGTGAGCTTCGTTTGAAGTTTGCTCGTAATTGGTTAATAACTAAATGGGCCAATCGCAAGCAAACGTCAAACGTCAAATGCACCTCACGATACAAACGCCATCTAGCGATATTTCGCCTCTGTGAAAACCCTCATTGACCGCACGGTGATGTTGAGTGTGGCGTTCTAATAAGGCCGCTAAAGTTGATCTTGACAATTAAATTAACTAGTAGAAAGCATAAGGTCTTGTTTTTTCGGTAGCACAGTCACACACGGACTATCGAACCAACTGAATCGTGTCGTGACCCTGAAACCTTTTCGTAGAGAATGTCATAGTGACATCTCGCATTGCTTGATAAAGGTGCGGTCACATGCATTCGCTCGTCGCTCGTTTGCAGCGATAAATCTGGTCACGTGACGTGACCCAATTTTTAATGTGATTTTGAATTTCCCGCGACTCGAAAAAATAGCGTCGAGTCGCTGCGTCGAGCAGCAGCGACAAGATGGCTGCTTGCAGGAATGATCTTGGTCTTGGAAGCTGATTTCTTAATCTCATTTAGTAGCAGTCGTGGCAGTGGTACAAATAAAAGGAATGAGGACTATCGCGTATGAATTCGCCGCTAGAGGCGCTAGTGTAGCGTGAGGTTTCGGAAATGTCAAATCTTATAGTTTTTGGGTAAGCTACGCGGGTTTATTTATAATTAGAATAATTTTGTGAATATCTTGCAATATCTGAAATTAATTATGGCAATTATGCGTTACGGGGCAATGAATGTCTGTGTTTTGAGACAGTTTTGTCCTTCGGAAACTTTTGTCCGCCCTTTTTTCCGAACAAAACGGGACCACGCAACACTGTGCTTGCTCGATATTTTTATGGTATGGGTTTTAAGGCGTATTTTCAGCTTTATCGCTAAATCGCATTATGTCATGTGGCCAGATTTGATTTGAAATAAAAAAAAACTAGGTCCCAAGCGTATTTAGCACTGTTATTTTTTCAAGTGTTTTTACTAACACTTGTTTTTTTTGTCGTTACTTACTTCTTTAATTGCGTAGTCAATCTCTTATGAGTACATTTTCCAAACACATCAATCCGACCACAAGAAATGGGTAGATACCACTTGCAAGATTTGAAACTTACAACTCACATGCTAACATTTCAAATGCAATTTAAAATAGCTCAAGATATGTAATAGTAATATAATCTTAATGGCATCATTTATTTTTACTTTTCATTGTTCAACACTCATAATTAGTTAATTATAAATTGTATTCAGTAGGTAATCACGGCAGGTAATAATCGTACATCAAACGTGTTAATTACCAAACTTATCCGATCGCATGTCCTGCTGAAACTTTTAGCCAGTAATATTACCCAATAGTTCAATAATTACCTACTTGTAATAATACAAACCACTATTACTTATTTACTTTTTATCAAATTACCTACATTATTTTTAGACAAGGACTCTACCTATTACCTACAAGTTACATACAGGTTCTCTTTAAATTATTCCAGAATATTTTTGATTTAAAGTATAGGCACACCTTTGACGCGGTACACTTTGATTGAACATCGATGAATATAGGGCAACTATTGTGAATCAGAATTTAAAAAAAAGCTCTAAAATACATTTACAGGGGTATTTAGTTAATCTGATCCAACCATCTGCTGAAATATTCTGGAATTAGATAAAAACACCTTGTAAAAAAAATTATACTATTTTTCCAAGATTGTAGTAAATTTTGCAAGTCAAATTACTACCACTTGTTGGACTGTGCAGGTTTGACTTTTAATTTGGTAACGTAGATTGGATTACAACGCAACTATAATCAACAAAAAATATCATCAGCAGAATAAAATCGTTTCAAAAATTAACCTTAACTTTAAAAAAAACTGACTTTTAAATGTAAGAATCAATTTTCTACAGAAACATAATAGTATAAGTAGACCGCTGTTAATATACGGAACAAAGAATATACACTCGCAAAGACATGATGAAATGAAAACCGTAGTTACTGTTAAAAATTCAAAGAAATAAGTGTAGTTAAGCAATTTTTTCTTCGTTGCCGACTTTAAAGGAATAACGAAGTGGACTTAAGGAAATTGCCTCATGTTGGTGAACGTTACATCAAATCACACAACACTTACAAGTTACTTATGGCTTTGTTAAAAAAATATTTTTAGTGTAAAAACCCTCCAACATTGTTAAGGACGGATCTATGACAGCAGTGTTTTTTTTTAAATCATTGATTTCATGCAATTTAATATCATTTCGTGACGGAAGAGGTAAATTGATTTTGGATGGTCCTTGATTTTAATAAGTATTTTACAAAAAATATTTTTCAATTATTTTATGTGTTTAGTTTTAATGGGTTCCACTGAAAAACAGCGTTGCGTCGTGCCGCAAGATTATGCTGAGTGGGCCCCAATTTATACTACTCGATGCTTTTTTTAAATTATTATTTCTTCCTAACGTGTTTTTTTGTGTTTCGAATATGTGTAAATAAATGTCTCTCTCTCTCTCTCTCTCTCTCTCTCCTTCTCTCTCAATCCTTCATTTGCGAAAAAGGACATAGGATAGTTTTTATTACGGAAAATTTTATGGTTCCCGCGGGACAGCGATAAACGCATTTTACGCGGACGGTGTCGCGGGCAACAGCTAGTGTGCACATAATGTGTAAATATTTATCATCATCATCATCCCAGCCTATATACGTCCATTGCTGGCACAGGCCTCCTCTCAGAACAAGAGGGCTTGGGACATAGTTCCCACGCGGGCCCAGTGCGGATTGGGAACTTCACACGCACCATTGAATCGCTTCGCAGGTTGTGCAGGTTTCCTCACGATGTTTCCTTCAACGCAAAGCTCGTGGTAAATTTCAAATGTAATGTAAAATTCAATAGAATCTGACAATCCTGTAGACACTTCCAGCCTACTAATATAAACACCGGGCTGCCTAAGGCTTTGTGATGTGACTATTATTCTTTTTTGATTCCTTTAGATGATAATTGCAACAACAGGGACATATATAATCAAGTGTGCCCACGATAGGGTGTCTTAAATATGTAGAAAATTGACAGATTCTATTGAATTGTACTTTAATTCCGCACATGAATTTCGAAAAACTCAGAGGTGCGAGCCGGGGTTTGTACCCACAACCCTCTGTTAGAGAGGCGATAGGTCAAACCATTAGGCCACCACGGCTTTTTTGTGTGTGGTGCTAAAACAACAAATAATAAAAATATAAATACAATTTTAAATTTCAGATACTTAATTGCGTAGGTCCAAACAGCCAATATAAAACTACCCCACACTGCGTATTATTTTTCTTAAAAGCAGGGCTCTGCGAATACTGGGCATACGAATTTATAGCGTGTACCTATTTGGGCATACTTCCGTACTTTGTAAGTACAAAGAACTTGGCTGGTTTTATTCTATGTAAATATCACTCCTGTTCATACAGTAGGTACGTTCGTCCATCCGCTTGGAGTCTCTCCAACTGTCACGAGCTATGATCCGCTGACAGCCTGTACGGCCCGCGTCTATTACGGTGGAATACGAACGTTTACTGATGACATGTCGTTGGTAGAGGCATGACGTATTTACTGGAATAGGTTTCATAATAGACGCCAATGGACGCGTTCACGCTAGGGCGGCATTTGCGTACGAGTATGTAGTACGGCGGCTCGAAACGTTAACGCGCAGTTCTGTGTAAGTTTTCGGTTACAAAATACGTCTCGATTGCGTTTGCGTTAAAATCTCAATTTGTATGCAAACACGAACAGCGCCTCTAGCGGAACGTTTGGGATGTTCGTGTTTCCATACAATTGAGATTTTAACGCAGTAGTTGTACCGAAATCTTACACTAAGGGCACTGATACTGATACTGAGACATTTTCCAATAATCAACATTTAATCTTTTTTTTACTCTTGAAACGAATAGCTGACAGTCATATCCTAAGCCTGTGTAATGTACAAAGGGAACTTTTTAATCATACCTGGATAAAATACAAGAAGCGTAGGAACCTATAGGTTTCTAAACATCATATGAAATACGTATTTTACCTATTAAGTAGCGTACTCGTGAATACTCGTGGATCGTGGATCTAGTCTTTGTGTGGACGCGTACTCGAAAGATTTGATACGCGTTTGGCCTAGTAGGTACGTCTCACCTTTAGTCGTTTGTTTATACCTACCTACTTTTACTTCATTGATTGCAACGCTAATATTTTAGATCCACTATAAACCAGAGAAGACTTATACTTAAAGTGTACACCTTTTCTTGGATATGTCTCATTAGGAGCGCACAGTCTCCTGGGATATTCATGTGACATACTTAGTGGGATGATGTGGGTAAGTTCACACACTTAATGTGTCTGTGTATAAAAGAGAAATCTTAGAATTTTTTAGATAACGATATACAAAAGCTTATTTAAGTTAGGAATAAGATGTTAATGCTTTGTAATTTTGTATTAGAAAATAATGAACTGCAATATTTTACTTTACATTTCCTGTCAGCCGTTGTCCTCCAACCGGTGTCCTCTATTTCCTTATAAAATAATACATACCTATCTATGGTATATATACTCTGTATACATCGTGTTTTTCTTTTGTTTCGTAAATTGAATGAGAAAAAAATGCTAGTATGCTTCTAGAAACCGGGCCTCAATAGCAACTGTCAAAGGTAATATAATTCTGTAAAAAAATGGGATCATTTGAACATGAGCATTTACCTACCAATAAGGATGCTAGTGTTTGAAACTCATACTCGCATGTATTTAGGAATGAATTGGAGTCAGTATCAACTTTTCTAAGTTGCCACACTCTTAACAAAGCGGTCACGGTCATTTGTCGACGATTGTTAGCGAATCCCGTAGTCTTTTTTGGGAAAATAGTGAGACAATATTAATAATTATATTACTGTTATAATTATATGAATGACCATTCAAATTAGTTTCCACTACTGCTGTTTAATTTCTAAACCTGTTCACTATCAGCCCTCGCCTACATCTCGGGTAAATTTGAAAGATTTACCACATTTAATGACAACTGATGACAACTCTTCGTGAAAAATATTTGCAGCAATGTTTATTTTTCCTTTCTCAACGACTGGGCAAAATTCTTCTGTATTAATAAGATATTCGCTATTTAATTTACCAACAGGAATAGAACATCACTAGTAAAATACCTTCGATTACAAGTAAACATGTTTAATATTGTCGGTGCGCTGGTGATATTACACTCGATACTGCTATCTCACATGTGGCATGCAAGTTTGTTATATTTATCTGATACGTGGTTTACTATCTGTGTGTTTAACATTAATATGTTATTATTATAGTGGTGAGGTCACACGCCAAGTTAACTTCAGCGACTGTGTTAGTGATATATATAGAAATCTATATATATATACTAGCTTTTGCCCGCGGCTTAGCCCTCGTGGAATTCGGCTATCGCGCACAGTTCCGGGATAAAAAGTAGCCTATGTGACTCTCTAGCCCATAAACTATCTCTATGCCAAAAATTACGTCAATTCGTTGCTCCGTTTCGACTTGAAAGACGGACAAACATACACACAAACATACAAACACACACACTTTCGCATTAAAATTTATAATAATTGTAATATTAAGTATGGCTGGATGGATATCACTATATATTTTAAATTTATATCTATATCTTATTATGCCATTCTGTGTTGAGGATCAATAAAGTTATTTCTATTCTATTCTGATATTTTAATTGTGAGATTAAGGGGCTGTTTCACCACCCATTGATGAATTTTATTTGACGGATAAATGCGATGCCGTCTCCGTCTATTCGAACAAAACAAATAGAGATGGCATCACATTTATCCGTCAGATAAATTAAATCAATGGATGGTGGAACAACAACATACATTACAAAAGCTTAATCTTCCTCTGAGCCGCCACACTCTTGACAGAATGTCGTCCAGTCGTCGATTGGGAATCAGTAGTTGACCTTCATGGCAACTTTCTTGGAAAATTAGTGTGATGATTTCCCCTCGCCTTCCACACCTTAGTTTTGGAATACCTCCGACACAATTAACAACCCAATTAAGTACCTATATGTCAGTCTCTTCTAACGCAATATTGCAAGTAATATTTTTAAATGAGGGAAGTATATAGCTAGCGGTTGTCATAAATAGCTGAGTCTGTGTGACATTGATTTATATGGAAGTGACGGATGGCCGATTTCTGCATGAAAATTAGCATGGCGCACAGACGTAGCTGTCAAGCTCGTGTGGAAGCGGAGTAGCAAGGTGTAGGTGTAGTTCATTGATGTGAACCTCCGCAAAGTAACAACTTATTTAGTCAATCAATTATTCAGAATATTTATGTTAATTTTTAACAGTTAGGTAATTCTAAGGTCTTAACGACAGTTATATTAGGGTTCCGTTGACTTAATGATCGGAATTTTTAATCCATTTCCCTTAACAATCTTAATCTAGTTTTTGTCTGTGCCAAAGTCATCCTTAACTGTAAGATAATAGAATCGCTGACAAATGAAACAAGGGCAGTACTAAATTATTCATGTCTACATTAGGCGGTCGTTCTTTTACCGTCCTGGCTATGTTCCAGATAGTACCACAATAGTAAGTACTTTGTCAAGTTCTTATGGACAATCACATAAGTACGATTTTTCCCTGATTCATGGGCCTGTTATCGTGGTTTGGTCTAACCGACACAACGTCTGCGCTAACGACTTTAAATCTACGATTGGTCTCTGCCATTTCTCATTTGAATACTGATAGGGTCGGATATAGAATGATTTTTAGGGTTCCGTAGTGATATAGACATATTCTGACTATGAAATAACAAAATAAATCATATTAATTAACTTAAATGAACTACGCATTCAGTAATAGTTTAAAATAGTTCACGATGAATTATATCAGTCAGACATATTTTTAAGGCCCGATTACCTGCCGATACAAATACGAGTAGTACGTCTTGATCACGGATAGACTAAAAAGATTATGGGTAGGTACTATACTTTAAAATGAAAAAATAACTTGTAAAACAAGAGTGTAGCTATGGTAAATTGCGCTACTATTAAAAAAGCTCCGCTGAGCGCGGCTCCTTTTGGTTTGGTTATTATGGTTTTTTCCCTACACATTGCACATGGCGTATTTTTAGGCGCAGAGGACGGTTGTCTCGGGAACGCGTGCCTACGGTGCCGAAAATCGACAAAAATCTAAGTAAAAAAATAACTGAATATGGAGCGCGTTAACTGCATGTCGTTTGTGCCTAAAAAACGCCGTGTGCATCGGCTCTTAGATCTGCAAGAAAAATCGTGCAAGTTGCATTAAGTATATTGCGGGGCTGAAAAGCAATTTGCAAGATTTTTCTTTCGAGGTAAATTGAAATTGCATTTTCTGCAAAAGTATGTTTCCCATTGTTATCATGAATTTTATTTTACTATGGACGGAACCAATGGCTAAAATACGGGACGGCAGATGTAGAGCGTTTATAAATTGTGCTATTAGCAAATGCGTTTGAAATTAAGACGTTGGAATGAAAGGTGGGATAACTGGCATACTAAATATACTGCAGTCACGATGTAGTGGGAAAGAGTGGGAAGTTGTTTTAATGTGTGAATTTACACGTGCATAATGAAATCAAGTTTGCTTAGCATCTGTGTGCGTGCACGACCGTTGCAGTCTTGATCTTGAAATATACGCAAAAGTTTGTCCGTTTTGTACAATGAACTATTTTTTATCCTTTTACTTTAACATCAAATTCCTGGCACAGTTTAAAACTAGTATTCAAAGCATTCCATTCCAAGGGAGCATTAATCCTCGTTAAGGCGTGGCCACCGGATTTCCGCACTCGGTCGTTAATTTCGCGCCATTTCGACCGCCATCTTGCGTCGCCATTTTGAAAGAGTTCCATCAACGAACAGGAAGTGAGTAAACGTCACTCATAATGATTTATTGTTTGAATAATGGTATCGAGACTTTTCACAAAGGAGTCCTTCTCTTTATGCGATTTGATGCTTGTGGGCAAACATAGGAATATATTAAAGGGCGATTATTTATGCTCCACTTTTTGCAGTTAGATTTGAATTAGAGCATAGCAATCATGTATTTCTTTAGGGTAGAGAAATAAGAACAAAAAAGTCATTGCATAATCATAAATTTTGCTTACCTCAATGAAATATTGGCTGGTAGGAATAGGCATGCATGTGTATATTAAGTCAGTGTTTCTGTATGTGTATCTATTTTATCAGCCAATAAACCATTCTTATTCTTAAATAGAAAATTAAACAAGTTTTGTTTTGAAATTGATCTGAAATATTTCAGAGGATGGAGGAGCAAGTTTGACTGAACATCTATATAAAAGGCCAGAAATTTTCAATTCAAGTCGTTCAATGTTTCCGTAGGTTAATCGATATTCAAAGTGTACCGCGTCAAAAGCATGATTACATTCCAATCAAAAACTCCGATAGAAAACCGCTACAGGGGTGTTTTAAGTCAAATATACGCAACCATCCGCTGAAACATTTTGGGAATAATTTAATTATATGACACAGTAAATACGATCAAATTTTTGACGACTATTTTGTAGACTAAGGAGATCTGCATACAGCGCTCTTAGTTTAAAGTATGTAATACCAGGGTGACCGAGCTTCGCTCGGGCTAAATCTCCAAAACACGATTACCCATATAGATAAGACCAAGCTACGATTGTTCGCCCTTGATAGCCCTATAACAAATATTGACGAAATTATTAGTCGTTTTTGGGTTCCCCGAAATAAATAAATATAGACGAATTACTCACTTAAAAATATAAATTTGAAAACAATTCTACCTTAGTGGGTAAAATAATGACTGACTGTTAAGTTATTTTCCCAACCCAATTATTGAACATTAATCAATCAGTCAATTATACCTGTAAGTATATTTCGATTACAATCACACCCGATATAGATGTGATCTTAGATAAAACTCGCCTGTCAAATTTCCATTAACCTTTCAATTCCCACGCCCCTTTTCAATGTTTCGAAAAATACATGTCAAAAGCTTTAAAACGGTGACCACGTTGCCGCGTCGATTAGGACAGACCAGACGGAACTAGGGTTACCAGGTGTAAAATTCAAATGTCCGGAGAAAAAGCTTGATTTCTGTCAAAAAATCCTAAGAATTTGTAGCAATTTTAGATTTTTTTCTCAAACGAAATTTACAATTAAAAAGTCAATTATTATTATGAATAATGATCTCGGGGTCATGTTCAGTTTACGAGGGTCACAATATAACCAAATTTGATTTTTTAGGTAGTCTCTTTTATGAATAAACAAGATTATTTTTTGATTTTTTGTTTTTTGATAAAAAGACTAAACTTCCTTTATTTTATTTAAATTCTAAAAATTCCGCTATTTCCCGAGATTCCCAAAACACGGCCGGAATCCTGAGATGAGTCTCAAAACCCTGTGATATGGTAGCCCTAGGCGGAACCCACTTAGTGTAAACAATTTGTCCAAGGCTGTCCGTTAGGCAGGTCATCGCGTAGGGACGGTTTCAAGGCTTGTTTGCGTTTCTTATCTAGGTATAATTTGGGTATGCGTGTGTTGGGTGTTGTACTGTTTTGTTTAGACAGGTCAAAGGGAAGGGATTTTACTGGTGAATGAGTATCGTGTAACGGAAAAGAAAGTACTTACCGGGTCGTTTGTGGATTTTACTGAAGGTTGCGTATTAATTTATAGCGGAACAGAACGAAAAGAAAATATAATTTGATATTGAAGGACTCACGACGTTATGTTAATCTTTTAAGAAGCGTATTACGCCATATTTTAACAATAATTTATTTATATATTGTCTAACATTTGCTGTACGTACATTATAAAATGACATAAACAAAAAAAAAGAGGAACAATGAATTTCTATACTAAGAGTATTTATATACCGGGTGTGGCCTGTAATATGAGCAATTACTTAAAACATAGATCATACTCGTCAAGCTGAACAACATTCGATCAGCGGTTTTTAAAAATAGTTAGTTTTTTATTTTCTATTACACTTTTAAGTTTATTCGAAGAAGCAATGCTTGATGTTTGTAGCATGACAGGCGACGTCAGGTTGTGTTCTAAGATGGCGTACATTAATAGCAGTATTTAATTTGTATAAAAAAAGGAAGATTAAAAGACTCCATTATTTTTAAAAGTCGCTGAACTAACGTTGTTCAGATTGACGAGGAGGATCCATGTTTTAATTTTTTGCTCGTATTACAGGCCACACCCGGTAAATTGAATCTTTTTTAACATGCTATCTAGATGTATACGCGTGTATATTTTATAAAAATACACATTATTTGCATGACAAACGGTCTTTATTCATATTAATGAAAACTAATTACCTGTATATAACATCAAAAGCCAGACGATTCTATTAAAAAGCAATGAAACCGACTCGTAACTAGCATATAGTCGTAAGTTCGTCACAAAGGCGTTTGATCTCGGCCAAGTATCAAAGCGAAGCCGAGATTCTTGACGTATCCCGTAAATACAGGATTCAAACGGCATTGTATGGGAGAACTTTGATGGCAAATACATGAAAGAGCCAAATTTTGGACTTACTTATTAAATTTAGGTTTTTTTAGCATGATATTTTATCGTACCTAATGAGTCTTCGCATACTTTATAAATAACAAATTTACCCTAAAAATTGCGGCCGAATGTACTTTATGGGCATTTCTATCTACCGTTGTACCCTGAGTTTATCTCTCCGAGTTCAACAAAATTTGGGAGGTAGACAGTCCATGATTCCGAGCTGGAAAAACTGGGTCTCCAGATATGTCCCCAAAATATTGTATGGATGTGTCCGTTTTGTTACGAATTTTTCTTAATAATTTTCGTAACAAAACGGACACATTCATACAATATTTTGGGGACACGTCTGGAGAGCTCGGAATCATGGACTGAGTCTACCTACCAAATTTTGTTGAAATCGGAGAGATAAACTCCGGGTACAACGGTAGATAGAAATGCCCTTATAAAGCACAAATTGTTCATTCATTGAATAAAGAATTATAATACTTAATGCTGAAATACATTCAAAATAATAGAGTTGATGGTCCACGTATAGTTCTTAAATACTATATTGTTAAAAAAAATTGACTCAGGAAGTTAAACTTTCGCGATTTTAACTTATTTAATAATTGCTATTACTCACGGGACTGAATCATGAAAAATATTGTTAGAAGAACCACGACCTTTCGGTTACGCTATGATTAGTATGTTTGATCAACAAGGTAACTGTATTTGTACATGAACGTACCTGAGTGTGAGCGCTCACGAATAATCATTGCTTTTGTACACTAAATACTTACTTATTTACTTTTTTATAAACTACTCATTAAGTGAAATGTAACATTTCTTTTGAGTAAATAAATATCTTTAACCAGAACTGTTAAAGTGTATGTTGAAGTGGACTTTGCCAAGAAGTGTAATTTAAGTATTTTTTAACTATAGAAGTACCTACCATCAATTGCGTAAAAAATAACCACAAGAACCAAAAAGCCTATGTAGATTTCAAGAATGTAGAATGTTCCCAAAAATAGAAACGTTCTTGATATTTGAAAATTAGAAATTGTTTTCTTCGAACTTTTACCAATTTCGCAAACTTTTCTTAGCAAATCGAGATGGACTCTATTCCCTTACAATAAAGTTGACAGCAAGTTTTGGCAAAGGTAATTCCGACTTGTGAAGAATTATCATGGCTCCTGCTGAATTAATTTAATGAATTTTCGGAGTTACCTTGAATTCGAGGAATTTCGTTCGTACCTACTGTTAGCAGTCTGTCACATTAAAAGCTAGGCGAGTTAAGCTCACCACATGTGTAAGTGTAATGTGTAACCACAGTGTAACTTATATTATGAGCAAAAAAAAAAGATATTCTCGATCTTTCTGTATTTGCTGAGAATAAAATTTAAAAAAAGAGCGCAAAATAATCGTAATTAAATATAAGGCACCATATTTATCAATTGAGCCGGATGAAAAGTAACTTAATAATTATGTATCGTACATAAACCAACAAAAAGTTGGAAAACCCCGACATTGTCACTTCAAAGTTCAATATCTCAAAAACTGTATTTGATGAAAACCGTACATAAAACATTGTCACTTCAAAGTTCAATATCTCAAAAACTGCTGAACCGATTTCATGTCTAATCAAAAAAAAAACTGCATTCAAATCGGTCCACCCGTTTAAGAGCTACGGTGCCACAGACAGACAGATACACATAGCGGTCAAACTTATAACACCCCTCTTTTTGCGTCGGGGGTTAAAAATAGCAAAACAACATGAGAAGTTAAAATTCAGATATACTCGTAGCAGAGTCGGTTTTTCGTCTGCGTCTGTAAAGTCAAATGTCAAACTGCGAACAAAACGAACAAACGTTTTTCGTCTGCGTCTGTAAAGTCAAATGTCAAAACTGTCTGCGTCTGTAAAGTCAAATGTCAAACTGCGAACAAACGAACAAACGTTTTCATCTGCGTCTGTAAAGTCAAATGTCAAACTGCGAACAAAACGAACAAACGTTTTTCGTCTGCGTCTGTAAAGTCAAATGTCAAACTGCGAACAAAACGAACAAACGTTTTTCATCTGCGTCTGTAAAGTCAAATGTCAAACTGCGAACAAAACGAACAAACGTTTTTCGTCTGCGTCTGTAAAGTCAAATGTCAAACTGCGAACAAAACGAACAAACGTTTTTCATCTGCGTCTGTAAAGTCAAATGTCAAACTGCGAACAAAACGAACAAACGTTTTTCGTCTGCGTCTGTAAAGTCAAATGTCAAACTGCGAACAAAACGAACAAACGTTTTTCATCTGCGTCTGTAAAGTCAAATGTCAAACTGCGAACAAAACGAACAAACGTTTTTCGTCTGCGTCTGTAAAGTCAAATGTCAAACTGCGAACAAAACGAACAAACGTTTTTCATCTGCGTCTGTAAAGTCAAATGTCAAACTGCGAACAAAACGAACAAACGTTTAATTAAACTAAACTTAGCAAGCGTTAATAACAACATTGATAATTTAGTTAATAGGAAAAAAAATACGTTGTATTTTAGCTTTATAAGATTACTTTTAGTAAGTTATTTACGTTTCGGTTAGCTCAAACAAAAACATCGTTAGCAGCCCTCATGTTGAACTTTGACGGAGTTTCTCCTAGTAAAGGTTTTGAAATTTAATTGGAATAGTTACTCAGTATGAGTAGAAGTTTGTTTTTTTGATAAATATATTAGAAAACTTACGATGGAAAGAACTGCCGGCGGTGATTATAGGTTAGTTATAATCCTACTTATTCAAATAAGAAAATACTTAATAAAAGTAAACAAAGGAAGCCATTAGTGACTGACAGAACATTTGGTTTCGATGTACTTAAATGTATACTACTTAGTACACTTTTCGTATCTTTTTATTACTTGCCCGACAAGATCAAAATACTTATTCTATTTTGTCTGTCAGAAGATTATTAGAAAATTTAGGACTCTTATTTTTTGTTTATGTTTGGAAGGACGATCGGACGTTGTTAGTGTTGTGTCGGTGTGATGGGGTGACAAATAAAAATGTTCAAGTGCGGGTAGTTCGAAGGACTCGCGCTGCTAGGCAGACTTGACACCCCACACTTCAGTCTACTAATCGCGACCACGGCCACTGTAATGTGGTCGAAACTTGCAGGTAAATATTACTCGTGTGTTTTAGTGTGATAAGTATATACTGTTATGTCAATCAAACAAAAAATTACAAAGATAAAGCGCATCAAAGTACGGGAAGCGGAGGCCCGTCTCACGGAACTTTAACTGGCTTACAGATGTGCAAGTCGCGGAAAGTTACCAAAAAGATGGAAAAGTTCTCGGAAATTTCTGGAAATTTTCACAAGAAATATAGAAAATTTAAATTTAAGAAACGGAATGTTTCAATCCCTATACCAAATTTTGAGAACTTTCCGAAATTTTCCTATACGAAAAATTCCGCAATTTTGGCAAGTTCCTTCGGGACATCCCTAAACCGGCTACATCTTCATAATTTTTGTTCAATTGACAAAAGGAAAAATATGTGTCCGTTATTTTCTGACCATCTAATTGAGGGACTAATTATAGTTTATTAGGAAACTAGCATAGATATTACCTCTTTAAGTACAATACAAAAACATTTATATGACAACGATACATAAAAGTTCGTGTTACTGTGAACGCACGTTATTCTCTACTGCGTGTCTAATAAATGTAAGCGAGAGTCTACACGCTTACATTTATTATTTTATACGGGACTCCCAAACAATATATGTTACTGTCTTATTTGTAACTAAAATATTTTTTCTGAGAATGGATTGGTCAGAATAATACTCGTACACGTGAAATCGACTAGATACGTCGTCAAGTCAAGAGCTATATACGATACGGTATACAGCTCTTGAGAGTCTTGAGTTACATCTGTTTGTTTAGAGCGCTCTATTTAACGCGGAGCTTCTGTTAGTGATATTACTGCTACGGTGCGTAAAGGCATAGACTTTTGCGTTTTGTTTTAGTATTAAATAAGGCAACGTAGGGACAGATCGAGTCGAACTAATAATCGATATACTTAGCTGGTTAACAATTACTCACAATTACTAAAGTTAACATTTTATTCGATTTTTGTTTACACATTCTATTATCTATATACAGGATGTAACTTTTATATCGGTCAGTATGGGAAAGTCTGAAACTATAAGACATACGAAGATCTGTTCTTAGGAACCATATACCTTCGATTTTAATAAGAAGAAAAACTGCATTCATACATTTACAAAAAAAAACACTCAATTCGGAAATAGAATCCAGTCATTTTGAAAAATAAAACATACATTTCTATTTCGATATCGGTAGTGCAGGTCATAAGCAATAAATGTTACTATGAAGTACGATATCTAGAATGAATAAAATGCATTGTATTTCATATTCTTTAATAATGTAAGTTTTATTTTTCAATCAGATGTCGTCAAATTATACTTTCAGACTTTCCCATACTGACCGATATGAATGTTTATACCCTGTATAATTTGGTCGCTGGGGTTATAACATCAGAGGCCGTATAGCCTAACGTTTCTGACGTTCGCGATCGCAATGAAATGAAAGTTTTTGTTGGCGAAATCTGCGAAAAAAACGTTAGGCGATGCGGCCTCAGAATGATATAACTGAAACGCTTGGGTTGACATTTGACGCGAAATACATAGTAAAGTTCCATATTTAACACAATAATTGTTTGAAATTTCGGGTGTCGTCGTATATTTCGATCGATATCCGACTTTTATCGATGGAAATTAGTATTATGCACTAAGTATTTCTGTAGCGACTTAGAAGAAGAACAATATTATAAAACTGGGTACTGTGTGTGCTCGTTCACATAGCGCGTATTTTACAGTAAATCAGCAATAACCCCGGTGTCTAGATGCTCCGAACGAACGCGTAAACGAAAATACTGTCCCGGTTTATTGCGGCCGTTACTACATTATACGAGTCGCTCTGTTGCGTCCTCAGTTCTTGAGATAAGTCTATTATTTTCGGCCGCCATACAACACATTTTACAACGTGCAATGGATTTGTCTTAATAATAAAAGTTCGTAGAATAAAGTTGAGTATCTCATTATTCATTTATTTGGCAAAAACATAAAATACATAATACTATATTCTAGTTTTTACAATATTATGCACCCTGCACTGCACTTATGCACCTTGACAGGGTAGGTATAGCCACAATTGTGTAAGTTCTAATTGTATAAAGTAATATTTGAAATATTACAGTAAAAAAAATTAACTACCTAGACTTATTTTTCCTATCGGTATCTAATTTCGGTGTCTACTTGTATGAGCTAGCGGCCCGAACGAGTCTAGTCTTATTGTAATAGAGTATTCATCCCTGACTCCCTCTGTTTTTGTCAAGGCCTCAGCCTTCGCGGAAAAACCTGATTTCCATTTAGCAGACAAATGAATACAGATCTTTATGAATTATTTAAAAGCCCTATTTTGCTATTGCTGGTTGCCATTATTTAACAATGTACCTATTTAATATCCCGTTTATCCCGTCTCTTAATTAATCAACGAACCTAAATTCAAATTAACGAATATCATTTATTTTAACATTTTATGCGCTTTGATATTATACTATTTAAGCATTCGAAAATTATAGTTCTATAGATAGTGCTACGAGAGTGAAGTGAATGATTACACTCACAGCTACAAAAATAACTGATTGCTCAAAAGGAGAATGACTAAAATTAATGAGTAAATGTCAAAATCCTGCTGTCATTACACGACATGTTGCAGCTGTGTGTGTAATCATTTAGGTACTTCAACTCTCGTGGCATACCTATACCAATATTGTAAATGGGAAAGTTTGTGAGTACGTGTGTGCGTGCGTGCCCGTGTGTGTGTGAGTTTGTTAGGTACTCCTACACGCTAATACGGCTGGACACATTTGGATATCTGATCTGTCTATGTATAAGTACAAGTACCTATGTATGTTAATAGCTGGCCGTCTGAACTAACACATAGGCTACTTTTTTATCTAGATACTCCCAAGGAAGCTATTGTCAAATCCAAAACTCATAAGCAAGATAATCCATGAAATTGTTGCACGGATGTTCTTTATGACTCTAGAAGTCTAGAGCAAAAGTGACAGAACGAAGTTTAGATAAAAAGCGTAAATAGCTAGAATCAAGTGTTTGCGTAATCTTGACGTGAATGAAGTAATTTCGCCCGCTACCGAGAGTTATTTGGAAAATAAATTTAGGGAACGGAGTGAGAAATCGTTTGAGAATTGACAACGAGCTCTTGGAGTACGCAAATCCTTAAGGTGCTATTTGGTATATTAAGTAAGTATGTATGTACCACAGCACAGGCTTCCAGAGCAGGAGGGCAGCGCAGGCTGTAGCACAGGCTTCCTCTCTGTATGCAGGGCCGGATTGGTTATTATAATGTGTTATTTTTCATCATCAACTGATTCTATCGGTTGAAAAAATAAAAAATAATAGATAATGTAATTTAATTAAGAATACAATACTTCCAGTTAATTTTTCACTCTATGAGACTTTTTCTGAACCCACAGGCTCCCAGCCGTTGCTAGGGCCTCTAGGAATTATCGAAACTTTTTTGGGCCATTTAAAAATCATAACCTGATTCTGTCGGTTGAAAAAATAAACAATAATAGATAATGTAATTTAGTTAAAAATTCAAAACTTTCAATTAATTTTTACTCTATGAAACCTTAACAGTACCCAAATGGCTCCTAGCCATTGCGGGACTCTAGGCAATTGCCTACTCTGCCTAAAGGGTAATCCGGCCCTGTCTGTATGAGGGTTTGGGTTCTAGTTCCCACGTATAAATTACGAAAAGCTCATAGGTGTGAGCCTGGGTTCGAGTCGAACCTACGATCCTCAATTTGAGAGGCTATATGTCAAACTCATTTTTTTGTAAATAGTGATTGTTTTACTTAAATAGTAGCTTTGCCAACGTACAATACAACATAATACTTAGCGGTAAACTGTTGTTTTTATTTATGTAAAACATTTAAATATTGCACACGGCATTACTTATTTTGATTTTGCGACATTATTGTTATTTATTTATAAGTGGAAACTGTTTTGGCTTATGTGTCAGCTAAGTTATATTTATATTCAACTGTGTCATATATGCTGTTTGTTTCCCAAATAAATAAATTATTTTACAAACTTTGCACAGTTCAAATGACGGGCAAGCGATAGTTTTAAATATAATTTGACTGGTTTTATTTACTGACGTAAATAGCTATGAAGACGTCACGTTTTATTGCTCGTGAAATTTATTAGCGTCTTCTTTTTAAGAGGATTACATTTTTAGGTAATATCTTTCGTATCTAATAATTACGTTTTATTACGGCACGAAGAAATTAAAGCTTTTTGTAATTCCTAATTGAAACGTTAACGAGTCTCTTGATACAACGAATGTTGTAAGCTTTTACGTAATAGAATATTTGAAATACTTTTTATGGAGTGTCGAAACGCCACTCATTTTGTAGTAGTAGAAAGATTTGTACGACAATACCAATCAGTTATGACGTCACCTTCAATTGACTTGTTTCAAATCAATTGAAAAAATAAATACTTAGTTACTTTTTAGGGTTTTGTACCTCAATCGGCAGAAACGGCAGCCTTATAGGATTACTTTGTTGACCGTCTGTCTGTCTGCGGGAAGATATTTACAAAATAATCGTCAAAAACGAAAAAAAATCGAGACTAGAATAGGAACAGAAATATTACATAAGCAAGTTTGTACGGAACCCTCGGTGCGGGAGTGTTACTCGCACTTAACCGGTTTTTATTACATTGCTTCTTGGAATTATTGTTCAAAAGTGTCAATTAACTAACTACCCTAAAATAATTTGATTTTTAGGTAGTGCGCTCAATCGGTAGCGTAAATTTTACTAGAGCCAAGCATTTTGATAATTACCAGTAACAATGTTTGCGTGATACTTGAATTGTTGTAAACAGTGACGTAGCTAAACTATATTCCCAATGTGGGAGAAATTTTCACTAGTTTAATTTATAGTTTGTAAGTCAAAGTTCGAAGGGCCCCCTGAGCATTGCCCTGTCTAGCCCTCCGGTAGCTACGCCACTGGTTGTAAATGGTCAAAATGGTTCACTCCAACAGAAAACTATACACGTGCCTGATATTTTCCGCCTGACCGTGTTGAAACTTCTGTTTTATAAATAAATGAGACTGTAGTTGCTTGGCCGGATGTTTTTACCCAGGTGATCGTTAGGTAGGCCGTCACCGAAACCTTTCAAGATAAGATTGTCACTTGTTCGTTGCGTGTACCGTCCAATAAGATAACCTAGGGCAGCAAGACGCATTGACCCTGAATAATCCACCATCAGTCCGGCAGGTATTCTTGCGCGTTTTTGTTTATTTTGAAATATTTCACTATTTCAATTGGACACGGCGGTCGCCAAGACCGTTTGTTTCCGAATTTATTTATGCTAATGTTATCCAGGAATAACTGGGAGTTGGCGCTATCCGCCAAATAAATCAACCACCGAGAATATGTGGCGTTGGCGGCAGGTGGGAGGTCGACGATTTTGACAATAAACCGCAGTTTTTAGATAATAATGTGTAGATCTTCGCTGTTATTTGACAAACCAATGAACGGACAGCCATACTCAGTCGGTGGCCCGCATGGAATAAAAAATATTACTTTAAACCATATTGATTACTAATGCTGTTGACAATTAATAAGCACCATCGATACATTTAGGCCTACAATAAAAAGTTTGTGTATGGCTAATAAATAATATAGGAGGTATTAATACTCTCGTGTACTTTCGTTAACTGTATCAATAATGGGAGGCGTTGATAGTCCTCGTTATGTAGATATGAAAACTAGTTCTATGCTCTAGTTCAATGATCAATGGCAGTTGTGACTTGTCAGTACCTACAAATAATAATAATATCTTGGGAGAAATTACACCAATTGACCTAGCCCCAAACTAAGCACTGCTTGTACTAAGGGTACTAGGCAACGTATAAACATACATACATACATATATAGATAAATATATACGTACTCAAGAAGAAACATTCGTATTTATCATACAAATATTTGCCCGTCACGGGGATCGAGCCGGCAACCGTTAGTTTCTTAGTCAGGGTCACTAATAAATAACTTAAAAAATGATATAGTAATTAGAGGTGGTCAGCGAGCATATGTCTACAAAAATCCACATACCTCAGCGATAGTTTGAGTGACACAAAATTATTATAACAAACAAAACACCATCATAGACTTTCTTGAATGGTACTTTTTCTATAAAATGAAAAAAAAAACGGAATCAATCGTTTATTACTCCTAACAAAAAAAAATCCTAATCAATTAATGTATGATGGATGGTGTTCAGAAGTAAGAAACAAAATACAATCGATTTAGCACCTTCCCCTTCATTGGAGTAAGTTAATAAAATAATCGGATTTCGTGACGTTAATCGGCCTAAAAAATAAATCACCACATTGCAGTTTTAGTTCCAAATTGCTCCGAGCGACTGGTTTCCGACAATGAGTTCACCCGTATCCTGATCCAGTGAAAAAGTCCTCGGCCTAATCTGACTAGCTGACTACGGGCGACATGTGTATTAATAGGGTCCATATCGGCTCGCATACTTATCGAAAGTCCGAATGTAATGTCAGAATGATCGTTTGTCATAACTTTTTTTTCTCTGAATCCAATAATTGTTCAGAATTGTTATACAACAAACCGAACCTATAGTATTCTATAAGATGACCATTTAAAAAATTCAAACAATTTTAAGGTTTTAGTGGGAAAAAAATTATGACAAACGATGATTTGGACAAAAATTACGGTATGACTTGCGAAGAGGATGCGAACTTTGGCGCTCCCGTATTAATATTATCAGTTACGTGAAGAAATATGAATATGTTAAGTTTCTTTAATATTTGAAATTTAGTCGACCAACGTCGGTTTTCGAGTGGCGACCGCTAACCGAAAGACGCAACGCTAGCAGTGCCCTTAGTGTAAGTTTTCGGTTACAAAATACGTCTCGATCGCGTTGGCGTTAAGATCTCAATTTGTATGGAAACACGAACAGCGCCTCTTGCGGAACGCTTGCGATGTTCGTGTTTCCATACAAATTGAGATTTTACGCGAACGCGATCGAGACGTATTTTGTAACCGAAAACTTACACTAGGGGTACAGGCCTCCCACTAAGTGGACCTAGAATTCGCGAGAGATGCGCTCAGGAGAATGCCGGTGACAAAGTTGTTCGTGCACTGTGACGTTCCAACAGTGTGGTCTTCCAGTTAATCATGAGTGAACCAACACCACTCTAAGATTCCGCGCATTATATTGTTGTTGTTTGTTTGTGACATTTGTAATTCTTACACGATGGCCAAAACATCGACGACAACGACGCGAAATGTATACTACGACAGCATTGACAGCTGTGTTAAATATGAACGGCATTAATTTAATCATTACACATGATATGAATATTTTTTGAAATGTTTAGTGAATCTAATTTTCAGTGGGTAGCTATTCGTAATATATTTTATACACGTTTCTAGTAAGTTTTTACATTAAAACTCTAAAAACATATAGTATAAAACATTAAAAAACACGCTGTTATGGTAATTTATTTGATTGGATTTTATTAATTTGATTCATATTAATTATGACAGTTTTATTCGTTTTTTTTTGTGACGTATTAATATTTCTACGCCAGAACTGGCAGAATACGCTGTTGCCATTTATTATAATAACTGTATCTACCATATTCTAAGAAATAAACAATTTCTATTTATATTTTAAAAACACGCTATTATGGTAACTGCTCCATCATCAGATTATTGTATTGTCATCAGTTGATCGGAACTGCGCATAACTGGCAAGGTTTGTATCATTACAACAATAATCACAAGTCCTCCTAACCCAAAAGACACTATCTAAAAAAAAAACACTTTTGAGTTATTAATACTATTGTGTAGCTTAGAACATTCTGCTCTGCATAGCATGGTGTAAATGACAGAAAAGCGATTTTTTTTGAGATAGCGCCTTTCGGCTTAGGAGGGCAGTAATAACTCTCCTTCTTCGCAATCGGGTAAAAAGTGGGTAAATACCAGGTTGAAAGATTTCGTTACATTCATAGATACATATACCTACGTACGTATACGAGTAGTAACAAGTAAAGCTGATAGAAGCGCGTTAATGATATTTTCACCTCACTAGCTCGAAAAAGCTTCCTTTATACAATTCGTGTAGATACGAGGTTGAGGAAGTAAGCGTTGAATATTTGACGTGTTCACAAAGAAAGTTCGTCATACATTGTTGAAGTAATATTTAAATCTGTTAATTAATATCTGGGGGCACGGTAGTGCCCCCGCTAAGTAGAGCGCGAAGCAAACACTGCCGTACCATCCTTTACTGGAACCATTTCGCCGCATTTTCAGGCCCCTATTTGAGAACGCAGAAATTTTCGTCATCCAGTAAGCTATAATAATCACATACTTAAAATCCAAAATTTCAAGTCTGTAGGTAATTTAGTTCCGAAGTTAAGCGAAAGCAGCTACCTACCGGAGGGAATAAAGTTCACACTGTCAATATTACCAATGCTAGTAATAATTATTTTAACTTTAAGTAGGTTTAGCTACTTAATTGAATTAAATGTAAAAAGTACTGGGTAACTTTTTTATCAACGTCTAACCCAAACCCTGGATCTAGAAAGCTGAACTTTCACTCTGACTACGAAATTCCCTCTTTTTATGGAGACAAGAACGTGGATGTATTTTGAGATATTTCCATGGAATGAGACTTCTGCAATTTAGAAAAAGCCACTGGTATAAGCTAGCTAGCATAACCTGAAACTGATTTATAAGAGTGTTCAATTTATTTTCTTCCAGTTACCTACTATTTTTCCCGCTGTCGTGAGGTGAAAAATTGTGTGTCTGTAAAGTTGTTTAGCATCTCGTGCCTTTGAAACCCTCGACTACGCTCAGGATTCTTCTTTTGAATCCTAGAATCCTTCGCTTGCTTGGCTTTCAATATAAGCACTCGTGCCAAACGGTTACTTTCCAGCCTTGCATAACAAATAACTATTAAAGCTCTTAGTTGGAAATATTTTATACCTGCTTGAAGAAAACTTTAATTGACATGAAATACATTATCCTAATTTCTTTATTGTTTGATAAGTAAGGTAAAGCTTTTAATAAGTTAGGTACTTTGTTGTTTCACTTTTTTATTTATGTAGCCACTAATATGTCCCACTGTGGGCAAAGGCCTCCCTTTTCTTTGTTTCACTTATGAAATAAAATGAATACCCGGGCACATTTTTCTATCTACCAATTCTAAATGTAGTTTTTCAAAAACTAGTATTCAGATGCTTATTTAAAAGTACTATATTTACGTGAATTTTTCCAGTTCCATGAATTAAAGTAAAAGTACCGTACCTTCTAGGTATGTTTAACTTAATAAACACATGAGTAAAAGTGGAAAAATGTAGGAGTGTCGGCGGTACGTTAACAATTAATGAATCTGAATCATTTCAAAAGGTCAGCTGTTACTGCACGATCTTACAAAACGTGATTATTACGAAAAATATTTCCCTCATAAGTTTGAGGGCTCGGAGCTATAACTTAACGTTAATGTACCATGGTAACTTACATTTAAATTACGTTTCAAATTTACTGTTAACGATCTTGCAAAACCTGTTAAGAATCTTACCATAACCTAATATTTACAAATTGAGCACTTCATAAATAATTAATGCACTAACACTAAACACTCAAAACCGTTTACTGTGCACTCAAGTCATTTTAATTTTTCACGCACGTCAAATTCACAAAATACGGATTTTCTGTTCGCATTTCGTGCGTAAATTCAAAATTAGAATTCTAATTACGTCATCTGGCATTCGTTTTTTTTTTTGTTTTCGGCCAGTGTTTACATTTCACACGCGTCGTGTCTATGGTGCTATCGTGGCGCTCACTTTTCGCCGACTGAGCGGCGCGACGTTGGTCACTAGCTATCGTTGATTTGAATCTTGATTACTGCTAATACAATCGGGTCAAGGTGACTTGGCTGTTAGCGGGGGAAAGTTCACCAAAACTGTGACCGACGTGGAAAATTGACGTGACCAATCGTGGAAGTGGCGAGACAATCGCGAGTTGCGGCGAGCTGAGGTTTATGAACTCCTTAATTACCTACGTGAACAAGATCGAGTATACCTACTTACTGCTTAGACATAGGTATATAAAACAAGCTGTTACCCGCGACTTTGTCTGTAAATAATTTGTTTATCACAATCCCGTGGGATCTATGCAATTCACCGGAACAGAAAACTCTATGTCCTTCTTCGGGACTTAAAATTTCTCCATACCACATATCATCTAAACGGTCATCTTAACAAACTTATTCTTATATCTTGCCTATATTAATATTATTGCATAGGATCGAAATGATGCAGGAAAAAGTGATATTTACATACCTAGGAGGTACCTACAAAATAGTCACTTCCCGCCGTCAGTCATATGTATGTACGCTTAGATCTTTAAAAAAAAACCGGGCAAGTGCTAGTCGGACTCGCGCACCGAGGGTTCCGTACACATTCATAGGTATGTAAGTAAACGGGAAACGTGTCTTGAAGATATTTCTCGCTTTTTCTAAATGATTTAATACATCCAGTGTATGCAGAGCCCTACTCTTAAGCAAAATGTACGCAGTGTGGGGTCAGATTATATTGGTCGTGATATCTACAGACAGACATAAAAAAATCAAGATTTTCAGACTTTTCTAGTTGGTTGTGTTATAATAGCTACCTTCATACCAAATTTCAAGATTCTGAGTTCACGGGAAGTAGGTACCCTGTAGGTTTTGATTCCCTTGCGAGTTTCTAAAATATGCGAAAATTTGCAGCATAAACGGCTGCATCTTTGATTGCGTTCAATTGCGTTGGCTTCACGGAAGAATAAATAAGTACAAGGTTGGCTTAGAAGTTTGATTTTTTCACTGCTCCAAGGGACAGTAGACTTCAGTATTTGATATAAATTTCGGCATGATACGTCCTCGCGTTCCCGAGAAAAAGGGGTTTGACAGACAGACAGACAGAAGGACAAAAAGTGATCCTATAAGGGTTCCGTTTCTTCCTTTTGAGGTACGGAACCCTAAAAAGCAACGGATTTTGATGCGGTTTTTACCAAGTTAGATATTTTTTACGGCAGGTTTGTATCACATAAATATATGTAACTTTGTGTGTTGAAGTGTTGCTAAACACTCACAGCCTTATTCATAACAAAATCCTTAATTGAGGTTTGATCGGTCTGTTACTTAGCAGACTGATTAAGCTTGTTAGACGGTTGTCAAGAAGTATGATTCATAAACGCTTGCTAGCAGTCTGCTAGTTGTTGAGCTGCTGATAGACGGATTAGACGCGTTATGTTGGCCATCTTGACAAATCAAATACAAAAAATGGCCTCATCGATAATTTAAAAAAAATTGACAGCAGTGACAGCAAATTAGCAGGAAAAAAAATAAAAAGCGAGATGTTTGTTTTCCCCCCATTCCAATCCGCATGTTTATGTTTAAGTGCAAAAAGCCGTAATTATGTTAATCATCCTAATTTTATTTTTTTCATATTTATTGTTAGTAAAGTAGTAAAGTAGCAGTAATAAATACCTAATTTAGAGGATTTTTAAATACAAATTCCTGAAAAAAAATAAATCCTGTTTTTTTTTAATCTTTGCTTAAGCCCCTCCCTTCACTACACTAAACAATAAACTTTTCTTATTCTTATTTTTATTCTTACTAAAAATATCTTCGATACGGTTTTTTGCTCTTGTCAAAGTCAGCTGTTCAAACTTGTGGCGGCCATTTTGTGACTTAGCAGGGATATAAAGGAGGGTCTACGGTCCTTTAACTTTAGCAGAGCCTTGATCGACTAATGAGGGCTATCGTTTTTTGTCTCACTAGATGGCGCACTGTTGCGTGAGGTTTTTAAGCATGGCTTTCAAAGTCTGTTATTACGGACGTGAAAACAAAGTTTAGATTAAAATTATATTTAATACAACTTAAAACCGTATCATAAAAATATTGAGCATGCCACAGTGTTGCATAGTCCCCATTTTGTTCGGAAAAAAGGGAGGACAAAGGTTTCCGAAAGACACAACTGTCTCAAAACACAGACATTCATTACCCCGGAACGCATATTTGCTATAATTAATTTCAGAAATTGCAAAATATTCACAAAATGATGCTAATTATAAATAAACCCGCGTAGCTCACCCAAAAACTATGAGATTTGACATTTCGGAGACCTCACGCTACACTAGCGCCTCTAGTGGCGAATTCATACGCGATAGCCCTCATTAGCGCTAACAGACGTTTATGAATCATGTTTTTTAGCATCGGGCCTTCAAGGAGCCTTCAAGGAGGCTCTAACTTTTTATGAATAAGGCTGTCAGTTAGAAGTAGCGGCCAGTAGCGCTCACGCTCCCTCGCTTATCTACTTGAAAAGCCTACATTCTACCTATCTTACATCCAACATTCTCGCTACGCATCCTCGCACCACTTAGCTACCTCGCTACACGTCTTGTGGAAACAGTCACAACGATGAACTAAAGGAATTTCCTTGCTCACCCGCGACCTTACGATAGCTAAGCTTATGCAAAATATGCGTGTTCATGCAGTTCCTCCACCTCCACACTGTAAGAACACATACAAATCACACAAACCCATCTATCACCACCACCACACTACACTGACGCGTTTCGAACTCAACACACACACATCCTCCAACACATCCTGGCACCGTTTAGCTACCTCGCACATCTCTGGTGGAAACTCACATCTCGAATTATAATGATTTTATTGTGAATATTTTACGTGCAATAAGATTGGTAATTTCGATAACTCTGTCCTCAGTGTGGTGGTGCAGCGATATTATTTTATAAGTACTACACAGTTTTGGAACCTATGTGCAACTAATGTCATGTTGACATCTCTTACTTTTGTCAAGAAAATCATAGTGAAATTGATTATTAAAAAGTTCTACCTTGGGTCATGATTCAACTTGTTCAACTGAGGTGGAGGTGGTAGGACCTTGTGCAAGGTCCGCCCGGATTGCTACCACCATCATGCTCGCTAATCCTGCCGTGAAGCAACGTGCTTGCACTGTTGTGTTTCGGCGTGGAGAGTTAGACAGCCGGTGAAATTACTGGCACTTGAGGTATCCCAAAAAACCCCTAAGAAGCCTAAGAAGACCTCTAGGTTGGCAACGCATCTGTAATACCTCTGGTGTTGCAGATGTTTATGGGCGGTGGTGATCTCTTACCATCAGGAGACCGACTTGCTCGTTTGCCATCCAGTCGAATAAAAAAAAAATGCTTGAAAAAATGAAATCAGACTAAAACTGCTGATTGTTCGAATATTTGAACTCAAATTTGCTAACAAATTGTTAGTAATGCGAAGGCACTGTGTTATTTTAACTTACTTTCTATAATGAACGCCCTTACAATAATGTTGTTTCAATAGGCCGCAATTGCTAGAGGTGAGGGTTATCGGTAAAAATAAAAGCGATAAAATAAACGAACTTATTATTATTTTGCTAGATTGTTCGTCAGATTCGGAAAGTGACACTCCAAGTGTTGAATAAATTATATTTTAAAATTGAAATAAGACTTTCAGTTCGATAGAGTAACGTTTAAACCAACAAATAAAGCTATTGCCACTTTTAACACTAGGTACCTACATGCAAAAGTATCGATAGTTTGCGTTACAACAGGAGGGATTCTAGTTACGTCAGTTTGGCATCTGTCATTTAAATCATGTTAGAACAAATAGAATTAAGCGAAAATATTCTCCCAAAAACATGATTTGACAAAAAAAACCGATCGAAGTTTGGTCACCCAGGTACTACAGACTTAAAATGCCTTGTTCTATGTTCTCCACATAAGCCAGTTTACGACCGCGTTTTACATCCGACTGTAAAACTCGGAATACAATGTAAAATTCATATATTATAGCCTTATAGTAGCCTATAACTATAATGACCGGATGAGGTGTTTCAAGCGATTTACTGGAGCCATGTGCAAGTTTTTGAATCAAAAATTAACCCTGACGCTTCAGCAGTCTTTTTTTTTGGGATTCCGTAGTGAACTAGGAACCCTTATAGATTCGCTTTGTCGGATCGTCTGTCTGTCTATCTGTCTGCGGCTAAGGCGGCGACCGTCAGTTCTTAGAGTAGAAAGCTGTACTTTGGAAAGAATATACATATCAGTCACTTCGACAAAGTGGTAGAATAAAAAAAATCAAAAACATTTTTTTAGGGTACCTCCCATAGACGTAAAGTGGGGGTGATTTTTTTTCTTGACTAACCCTATAATGTGGGGTATTGTTGGATAGATCTTTTAAAACCATCGGGGGGTTGCTGCTAAGACGATTTTTCGATTCAGTGATCTTTTTGCGAAATATTCAACTTTAAAGTGATTCATGAAAATCGAGCGTCCCCTCCCTCTAAAATCTAAACTGCTGGGTGGAAAATTTTGAAATAATTCAGGATGGTAGTAAATATATCAAATTTACAAGAAAAATTATAACGGCTAAGATTGCTTGAGAATTATTTAGTAGTTTGAGAGTAAATAGCAGTCTAAGGTATAAAATATTTATACCTAAACTTAGAAGACTCCGTACACAATACGAAATCCTTAGAAACATATTGCTTGATTTTTTCGTAATGGCTACTACACGGAACCCTATAATGGGCGTGTCCGACACACTCTTGGCCGGTTTTTTATATCAAGCCTAAAATTGCCAACATTGAAAAAGTTTATGATCCAAACCTCGTCGTTACCTTGTACATAGTTTTTAGAATATGAAACTTATAGAAAGCGGCCGGTATTAAATTATCTAAATAGCAACCTCGTTAAAGCATTTAAAAGGAGAATGCTGCCTTCTTAATTTAAAACTGGGCACAGTGCAAAAGGATTTTTTTAAAAACACACGTACACCATCTGCTTTAAATAATGTAATAGATGTACCTACTCTCGATTCTGAACAAGGTAGGTACTTACAGGTTTTCAGTTATTTGTTTTTTAAACTGTAATTTTATTTTGCAACATTCTTGTAACCTGGAATGTCGAGAAAATGTCACATCATCTTCTTGATTCTGACAGAATTAGGTACCTGATTAATAATAAATACAGTATTAGAATTCCAATAAAAGACGCCATATTATTAATTACTTACCTAACATCTAGGTACTTCAGAAGGTCATGATCAAACTCCAAAATTCTCCAAATCACTAATCTGGCAACACTGGCGAGGTGTGAGGGAATCACCGCGCGTTCAGCGTAACGCTAGGGCCTGTGTTGCATTGCACGACACGACACGGTGACCGTCTAAAATGGTCTCGCAGGAAGACCAGCGCTGGCTCCACCAAAGGAGTCCGCATTTTATGCTGAGGCAGGACTATTTCGGGCAGTATTTTTTTCAAAGTTATTTTATTTTATTTTTTGTATTTCGTATTCTCATTTTATTTTATTTCACTTTATTATTATTATGTTTTTGTTCTGTATCTATTATTTATATGTGTGTGTCCCGAATCAATCTTTTCATTTTCATTCATTTGATACAAGATATTAATTGAATAACTGAAACCTCCAAAAATATTTTCATTTTTACTTAGACGATTGCATTTATTTTCGAAAACTTAAATCGTGGTCTTCAGTGACGTTGCATTGCACTAAAACAACTGTGTCAAATTTGATGGCTCTGAACCCAGCGGTTGAGATTACGAGATTATCCTGATCCCGTGGGAATGTCGCGATAAAAATTAGCCTATGTGTTATTCTAGATGTCCAGCTGTCTATATACCACATTTTATCAAAATCTGTTAAGCCATTTTAGCGTGAAAGAGTAACAAAATCTTTCACATTTATTGTATTAATAACTAGCGTTTACCCGCGGCTTCGCACGCGTAAATCACTAGATACAGCAGTTGAAATGAAATTCCGGGATTTTATAAAATCTCGTGGGAATTTCCTAAAATTACATTGTGGTTGTCATTGACGTTATATTATAACAACCATGCCAAATTTCATGACTCTAAGCCCAGCGGTTATTATTTCGAGATTTTATTCCTATCCCGTGGGAATATCGTGATAAAGTGCGTGATAAAAAGTATTCTATGTTTTAATCCAGGTTATAAACAAACTTTTTGCCAAATTTCATACAAATCCGTCCAGCCGTTTCAGCGTGAAGAAGTAACAAACATACTCACTCACTCACTCACAAACTTTCACATTTATAATATTAATAAATAACAAAATTAATCTTAGGTATTACGACTCTACTGAATTTTGTTCTATTTCCAAATACAAACCTTGAATTGACCTTGAAACCTTGAATGAGTCATTATTCATTGTAATATTATTGGTGAATCCCCGAACAATCCCAAGATACTACTAGTAATACAGCTGCGTTCCGTTTCAGATATCGCGTTCTTCACACCTGTCTAGCGTTCAATGAAAAACGCAGTTACAAAAAAAACCGGGTAGCTAGTGCTGACACAATAGTCATTTCGCAAGTTTTAAATCTTAGTTTCTAAATTCAGTTAACATAATACGCTAATAGAGATTTTTTTTTAATTACATAAAAACGCCTTAGACTGGAGACGTGCTTAAAATGGAACGTATTTGCCTCTATCTATAGATAACGCTTGAGCCATACGTATTGTGCATACGTATTGTTGAGTGAGTTATCTTCGTTCTTGCAGCGATTACAAATTACATCGATTGCATTGCCAGTTGTTATTTGTGAGCTGATTGCGAAAGTTTCTTGAAACGCTAAGTAAATATTAACATTTTAGCAACTTTAGACAATAGAACGGCTTTACAAACACTGTAAGTATTTTTAAGTTTTTTTTTTATATGAGATTGCACCGAGAGTCGCAGAAAACCGAAGTAAGTGAATTCTGGGTCGCAAATTCCAATGCTTATTTACTTGAACTTTGAGTTCGGAGGGACTTGAATAGTATGGAGGAGGACTTGATGTAATTTTGGTAATGAATTTCCCTGGGTTCAGAATTTAGGTTAGCATAAATATGTAACTAAGCAGGTACCTTTGCTTTTTTTTTTTCAAAATATAACAAGAAATACCTATGGACTAAAAAGAAAAAAACAATTTTATTATTACAAATATAAGCATTTAGTTAAATAAATTAAAAAAATAGGTTTTAAGAATATAAAGTCAATTTTTTTGTTAAACATAACTGTATAGGTACAATACAGTGATAAAGAAACGATATTATAGTCTTACCATGCTTTGCCAATCGGCGTACAAAGTAAATTAAATTAGAGAGTGAGAGAAGATAAAAAATAACAAACATCAGATTAAATTTTACAAAGAGATCATTATTAAATTGAAATAAATCATATATTATACTTAAATGAATAAAAAATTAATTAAATAGAATTGAATTAAGTTATATCTTAATAAGTCACTAGGTCAAAATGTCATTAAATGATTGTACAGTCAACGTCATAAATAAGTGATCGTTCTGTACCTTGTCGCTTTCAGTCGTTACACACAATTTCGTATGGCTTTTCAAACATGACGTTAAAGTACAAAAGTGATCACTTATTTATGACGTTGACTGTACCTGTCAAGAAATCATGATTTGAATAGTAACAAATAACCTTTGTAGAAATATAGCAATGCATAAAATAAAAGTTAGTAATGAACATTTATTTATTATTGTTTAATTTTGCTCGAGACGAAGTGAAAAGCAGTGTATAATCTTCTTAATATATATAAAACCGGCCAAGAGCATGTCGGACACGCCCAAGATAGGGTTCCGTAGCCATTACGAAAAAAATCAAGTAATATTAAGTGCGTTATAACGCAACTAAAACACTTAATATAGTCTAAAATTTATTACCAGAAAAGAGCGTATCTTCAGCACTTACGTCCTTTTGTTGAGAAGCGCAGTTTTTTCGGCAATAACTCAAAAACGGTATATCCGATCATGTTGAAACCAATATTCGTTGAAAGTATTTATTAAGCGTTACCTTTCCATATTTTTTGCGTATTTTTGGGCAAACGGTTTACAAGATAAGGGGGACACAATTTTTGCTACTTTGGGAGCGATTATTTCCGGAAATCTTCACTTAATCAAAAAAGTTTTTGAGAAACCTTACTATCTTTTCAAAAGAGCTGTCAAACTATGTGCAACACGTTGATGCGAGTTAAAAAAAAAAACAATTTCTATTACGTGTATGGAGTGCCCCCCCTATAAATATTTATTTTTGTAATTTAACTACAAAACTAATAGCGGCTTTGATAAGACACCTGTACTCCAAATTTCATTGAATACATTTGTAGTTTTTGAGTAAAATGCCCGTGACATACGGACGGACAGACAGACAGACAGTGACTGACTTGACGAAACTATAAGGGTTCCGTTTTTGCCATTTTGGCTCCGGCACCCTAAAAATGAATCCCTATTTCCCTTGGTCACGGCATCACGCGTAAACGGCTGGACCTATTTCGCTAATTTTTTTTTGTTGTGTTCCTATCGTCAGGAAAAGGTTCTTACAAAAGAAGATTTCGAAAATTAAAAAAAAAACTACACCGGGGCGAATCCGCGGGCACCGCTAGCTTCTTCATAAAACCAACTTTGGTCATTATTTGAGCATTTATTCCGTTTGATTAACGTGGGCACAGCTCTGTTGACACGGTAAAGATTCTGTTACAGTATCCAAGTTATATTAGAAGTACCGGACATCTAAAAATAATCGAAAATGTCATCAAATTCTACAGACCAAAATTGAGGCGGGTTAATAAAACGCTCCCTTGACTTAATGCACCGCTCTAACTAGAATATTTTCAGGTGCCACGTTTTAACCACAAAACATTAAAAACTTTTCTTTTTAAATTTCAGGTTAAGATGAGAATTAGGACGTTTTGTAAGTTCATTGAAGTGAACGAGTTGGAGCCTATCGTTCTTCAAAACTCCACTGTTGTTATTGATGGGATGAACTTCTTCTGCAGGTGCTTCGTTGAGAGCCAACTCCCGTCCCAATTTGGCTGCGAGAGTCATCGCTTCGCGAATTACTTGCGGAAATACCTTGCTATGTTCAAGAAAGCTAACATTAAATGCTATTTCGTCTTCAAGGCGGACACCAGTACGTAGAGGACATGGAAAAAGTTAGAGATGGCTCTCCAATTTTTATGATGGACATATTGACGGAGGTGGTACACGAAATGGGGTTCCACTATGTAACATGTGAGTACGAGAGCAAAAAAGACATCATTGAACTAGCGCAAGTACTTGACTGCCCTGTTATTAGCTACGACATCGAATTCTGCTTCTCAGGAGTCCAGTATATCCCAAGTAATGAGCTCAAATACAGCGAAAGAGACAACACTATTAAATGCCGCTATTTCTTGTTGGAAAAATACATGGATAAGTATAAATACACTGCGGAAAAATTGGCTTTATTCATAGTGCTAACAGACGAAAACATATTTCCTGAAAACTTCTTCTTGAGATTTTTCGAACGCATTAACGCACCTGTAACTTGGTACAAAAGAAATTCGCGGTTGCTGTATTGGCTGTCAAAAAATGACAGAGAAAAAGCTTTGAAAATTGTTTCCCAGTTTGTAAATGCTGAGGAAATGAAAAAGTTTGTAGAAGAGGTGGACAAAGCTCAGGTAATGATAGGGAGGCGTGAGACAGGTGGGATAGGAGCCGCCTATTTGCTGGACCGCGCAACCGTCGCCGTGGCTCGCAACGATCCTAAATGGTTTCCCAAAGGAGTCGCCGCTAATCACGTTCCCAAAACCTATATCAACCTCCATCGGTTTAAACAGTTCTATAGCCCTGTATCTCAAGATCCAGTACTAGTTGACCCGATGTTCTTGTCATTGGAAATTGTAAAGTACGCATACGACCTGCTCACCAATTTCCAAAAACGGCTTCATGTTTGAATACGACATAAATGATGAAAGAGAATCTATGATCGTGTCTCAGAAATATTCAATTCGGAAGCCGGAGTACGAAGCGAGCATTTGCGTGTTCGAGAACGGTTGGGCGAGGTGCGCGAACTCGGCTTATTCCAGCATTTCCTTAAGGAGTCAGTGCGGTTAGTGCACCTGGAACCCCTGAATAAGCTCCCGGAGGACGCTCAGCTTCTCATGATAGCCTGGTCTACTTCTCCCGCAAGAAGCAAGTCGACACGAGCACAGAGGCGGTTTGTGGTGTTGCTCTCATACACAACTTTAAGCCTCGTGCGTGAAAAAGAGGCATGAATCTTCCGAAGCCTCCATTCCCCTCCAAACCAATTCTCGACTCTACAACGGACAAGAGCACCGTGACTGACGTCGACTGCAGTATTGCAGTGGCTATCATAGAGGAATATCTAACAGTTTCGGACGTTGATAACGAGGACATTTTATATGATACACTGCAGCCATTAAAAGAATTTCAGTATTGTCTGCATCAGTTAAATTGCTTGAACTTGTTGTGTGGTGCTCCATTTACACGGACGGTGTACAGCCGCACTTACGCCGCTTCTATGGTGTTTCGGCTGCGCCTGGCAGTGGGTTCCGGGGGTTGGAAACCGTTCTTCGACAAGCTCTTGGGTCCTGCGTCAACCGTCTATGCTTTTCTGAACGGTCTCATCGAAGTTTACGAGACACTATTAGAGTTGAACTAAGAATTACGCAAGTTAGTTCTAAAAAAAATGTGGCTCTATCCATCATAAATTTGGCCAGTGTCTTGCCTGGTGTATATTTTTTTCATTTTTTTATTTGTTTTATTTTTTCTAAAATGAAACCTAATTATTTAGATACAACAACAACAACTTTTTATTTTATAATTTAATATTTTTTATATTTTGTTATTTTACGTAGTTTATTTGCTTTGACATAGGTAATACAAAATACTGAATCAAATCCTAAAAACACGACACTAATTAAATTCATGTAAGTTAGCAAAAATCGCACAAAAAGAACATAAAAAAACCTAATCACTTTTAATATAAGACAGTGATTAAGTAAAAATAATGGCATATATTACAAAAAAAACTTGATTACGTTGCTTCTAATGAGCCTAAAAAGTTACTGCATAAATAATAGATACTTACACTTGAAATCACTTCAAATAATAATTCTCTGATGAGGATGCGTTTATTATTGTAACCGTCGAACATGTTTAATTATTTATTTTTATTTAACTAATTATATTTAAGGAAGAACCCTTAAAACATTGCATGTTTTGCCTGTTTTCCTTTGAGCTAATGAATAAGTTTATTGAATAATTTATTTTACCTGACTGAAGAGATAATTTAAATGCGTAAAGTTAAACTAAGAGTTATTTTAATTTTAATTTTGCTAGGTAAGTATTTAATTTCTTCTTTTTTATAGGATGTAATATTTTTGTGTAATTTCTTCTTTGTTAATTTATTGAATCAGGCGTTACTTTGAAACGCGTCAGTGTATTGTGGTGGTGTTAATACTCTTAGGGTTGTGTATTTGTGTGTCGTGTGGAGGAGACTGCATGAACAAGCATATTTTGCATAAACTTAGCTATCATAAGGTCGCGGGTGAGCAAAGAAATTATTTTAGTTCATTTTCTTCTTTGTTATTATGTTAGTTTGAATTTTATTGATAAGTGTTTATTATTACTTAAATTTAGTACAGAATTAGCTAGTTTCGTAAAAAAAGCCTAGGTAATTAATTAGTATGTCAGTTTGATTATTAGAAAATATTGGTCACGTATTTTTTCTTTTGTCAATTAAACAAAAACTGGCCAAGAGCATGTCGGACACGCCCAAAATAGGGTTCCGTAGCCATTACGAAAATTTGTAATAATTTTCTAAGGATTTCGTATTTTATATATGGAATTCCAAGTTTAGGTATATTTTAACCTTAGGCTGCTATTTACTCTTAAACGACTAATAATTCTCAAGCAAACAGCCGTTATAGTTTTCCTTGTAAGATTGATATACTTACTACCATCCTGTTTTTTTTTTTCAAATTTTCCACCCACCGGTTTAGATTTTAAGGGGGGGGGGTCACTCGATTTTAATGAAAATTTGCACTTTAAAGTTAAATATTTCGCAAACAAATCACTGAAAGAAAATTGTCTGAGCAAACCCGTAATAGATTTTAAAAGACTATCCAACAATACCCCACACATAGGGTGGATGAGAAAAAAAACACCCCACTTTACGTTATGGACCTCCCACCCTAAAAAAATTGTTCTGAATTTTTATTGCACATTTTGTCGGCATAGTTATTAATTAATATATATTCGTGCAAAATTACAGCTTTCTAGCATTGATAGTCCTGAGCAAAGC
>NC_133487.1:16540318-16544307 GCF_025370935.1 Choristoneura fumiferana | reverse complement strand
CAAATCTTGCAAATTAAATTCGACAATGTCCAGTAGTTGGACTGACTTGTAATCTATATAATATAAAAGAAGAAACTGACTGACTGACTGACTGACTGACTGACTGACTGACTTATAGATCAACGCACAGCCAAACCACTGGGGCTAGAAACTTGAAATTTGGAATATATGTCCTAATAGATGTAGACGCGCACTAAGAAAGGATTTTTCGAAATTCCCACGGGATAGGGAAATATCTAAACTTTTTTCGCTTCTTTGTTTGTAGTCGAATCTCTGAAACTATTGAGCCGATTTTAAAAATTCTTTCACCGTTAGTAAGCTACACTATCCTTGATTGACATAGGTTACTTTTTATCCGGGATAATGCAAATTCCCGCGGGATAGAAATAAATTAATTCAATTACGGAGCTGATTTAAAAAATCTTACATATTATGTGATATGACTATCCCAAATACAAAGGCTACTTTTTCTTCGGGAAATTACAAAATTCCCATGGGATAGAAAAAACTGAATGCAACTTCGGGGATGATTTTAAAAATTCTTACATCAATAGAAAGCTACACTATTCCTCATTAGTATAGACTACTCTTCTTCGGGAAAATGCAAATTCCCGCGGATAGAAATAAGTGAATTCAACTTCGGGTCTGATTTTAAAAGTTCTTTCAACAAAGTAAGCTACAGTATTCCTGATTGACATAGGATACGTTTTTCCGGGAAAATGAAAAATTCCCGCGGGATAGAAATAAGTAAATTCAACTTTGGCACTGCTTTCAAAAATTCTTTCATATGATATGACTATCCTCGATTGACATAGGCCACTTTTTTTTCGGAAATCTAAAATTCCCATGGGATAGAAAAAACTGAATTCAACTTCAGAGCTGATTTTAAAAATTCTTCCACTAAAATATAAAGCTACACTAATTGCTGATTAGTATAGATTACTCTTCTTTGGGAAAAATGCAAAATTCCCGCAGGATAGGTACATAGAAGTAAGTAAGACAATCCAAATTCGGAGCTGATTTTAAAAATTCTTTCACTAATAGTAATCTGCAGTATCTCTGATTGACATAGGCTGCTTTTCTACAGAAGAATGCAAAATTCCCGCAAGATCGAAATACTTAAGTAAATTCATCATTGGGGTTGATTTAAAAAGATATTGGGAGCTACATTATCCCTGATTTGCATACGCTACTTTTCTCCGGTAAAACGTAAAACTACCCGCAAGATAGCAAAAAGTGAATTCAACTTCAGGGTTGATTTATTTATAATTGTATACCTAACTCTACCTGAACAGTACCATGACTGGCTGACTGACAGACAACGCATAGCCAAAACTACTGGTGCTAGAGACTTGAAATTGGCGTAGATGGACCTAAAGTAATACAGAGGTGCACTAGGGAAAGATTTTTAGAAAATCCCCATGGAATAGGAAAATATCTCAACTTTGATTGTTTCTTTGTTTGTTGGGGGTAATCTCTGAAACTACTGAGCTGATTTAAATAATTCTATTACCAATAGAAAGCTACAATATCCCTGATGGACAGAAGACTTCTTTTTTTTATGCAAAAAAATAAGTGAATTCAATTTCGGGGCAGATTTTCAAAATTCTTTTAATAATAGAAAGCTCCAATATGCCTCTCATCGACAATTAAGAATATTAAAATAGATCATAACAGTAATTCATGTCCCGCGGGGACTTGACAATTACTCGAGATACAATCCTATATCCTATATCGTGTAGGAAGTCGCCGGCAAAAGAAACGCGTAGTAGGTACTTTAACGTCTTTAACGTTTCAGCGAAACAGGGTTTCAGAGTTGGTACGAATTATGAATGATTAATTACGTAAAGGTTGATTTTTGAATTCCAAAATGTGCACCATCTGTCTAAAACAACGTCTTACTGTATTTATATTTCCATGAAATCCTCCAAAAAATCAATCAAAACACGAAAAAAAGGATCGCAGAAAGTAAATGTATGTTAATTGTTACCCCAAATTTATCGCGAGCGAAGCCGCGGGCAAAAGCTAGTTTACCACATAAACTACTAACAATTCTCCAAGCAAACTTAGCCAATACAGTTTCCTTGTAAGTTTAATATACTTTACTACCATTGTGAATTTTTCAAATGTTTCCACCACCGCTTAGATTTTAGAGGGGGGGGGGGACGCCTTATTTTAATGAAAATTTTCACTTTAAAGTTAATATTTCGTAAATAACAAAAACAGCCGTGGTGGCCTAGTGGTTTGACCTATCGCCTCAAGCAGGAGGGTCGTGGGTTCAAACCCCGGCTCGCACCTCTGAGTTTTTCGAAATTCATGTGCGAATTACATTTTGAAATTTACCACGGCCTTTGCGGTGAAGGAAAAACATCGTGAGGAACCTGCACAAACCTGCGAAGCAATTCAATGGTGCGTGTGAAGTTCCCAATCCGCACTGGGCCCGCGGTGGGAACTACGGCCCAAGCCCTCTTGTTCTGAGAGGAGGCTGTGCCCAGCAGTGGGACGTATATAGGCTGGGATGATGATGATGATGATTTCGTAAATATATCACTGAATCGAAAAATCGTCTTAGCAAACCCTAATGGTTTTTAAAAGACCTATCAAACGATACCCCACACTATAGGGTTGGATGAGAAAAAAAAACACCCCCACTTTACGTCTATGGGAGGTACCCTAAAAAATTTTTTTAGAATTTTGTATTGTACCATTTTGTCGGCATAGTTTACGTTTATATCCCAAATTACAGCTTTCTAGCATTGATAGTCTCCGAGCAAAGCCGCGGACGGACAGATAGACAGACAGACATGCCGAAACTATAAGGGTTCCGTTTTTTGCCATTTTGGCTCCGGAACCTAAAATGAGCGATTTATCACTTGGTCCATGACATCCACTGTGATCACTGGTGATCCTTCTGAACGTAGTAGCCCGCAAAATCACCACGGGGAGCGTGCAAGATATTGCGTCCATTTGAATCACCTAAGTGATCGTTCTGTACGTAGCAGTCCATTTACAAAATGTTCTCTTATTTCTCTCTTCTCCTATTTATGTTTTTTTACTGTGTTTTTGTTGTGATGTAGTGTGTTTTTCTTGTCAATAAATGTTGTGAGTTTGAGTTTGAGTTTGTTTAAATCACCTGGGTGATTGTAATGTACAACAAATCCAACTGAATCATCTGGTGATCGTGTTGGACAGGTTTGTAAACTAGAATCACTTGCGAAGTCCATATTATTTGTAGGGTATCCTACTGGATATATTTTCTGTCCACTAAAATTACCTAGGGGATCGTCTGGATATAGTGTTGCAGTTAACTCACCTGGGGATCACATAAGACGAATTTGTCCAACAGAATCACCTGGATGATCCGATCAGGTGGTCTTATTGGATGCCGTGGGTAGTTTGGAAGTGTTTTAACTTTGGTGAATTTGCCTCTTTTACAGAAATAAGCCACATATACTAGAAACTACTTTTGGTCCTTGGATTAGAATTTACCGACTCCTTCAAGTAGAAAACAGTTACATTATGGAAAGATGATATTATCCTAATGAGCGTAAACAGCTTGTGTAAATATAAATACAGTAATGTGGCATTAGAGTTGGAAACGAATGAAAATTATCATCAAAAAACGCTGTACAAACCAATTTAGGCACAGTGAAATACATACAGCTAAAACTCACAGAAGCTCTAACAATCTACTATGATCGTATTTTTAACCCCCGACACAAAAAGAGGGGTGTTATAAGTTTGACCGCTATGTGTATCTGTCTGTCTGTTTGTGTGTCTGTCTGTGGCACCGTAGCTCTTAAACGGGTGGAGTGGACCGATTTCAATGCGGTTTTTCTATTTGTAAGCAAATTTCTAGCGATGGTTCTTAGACATGTTTCATCAAAATCAGTTCAGCTGCTTTTGAGATATTGAACTTTGAAGTGTCAAAGTCGGGGGTTTTCAACTTTTTATTGGCTATTATTATGTAGTTTCGGCTATTACAAAAA
>NC_133487.1:16513243-16539589 GCF_025370935.1 Choristoneura fumiferana | reverse complement strand
TGACACAAATAACTATTATTGACTTATGACACATATACCTACGTATACGCAGATGTACTTTGGTAGAGGGCAAAGCGCGTGCCATATTATAATACTCTTTGGCGCGCGTGGCCAACTCTCGTTCGAAATCTTATGATGCACTAAGTAGGCGTGTATGAAAATGGTATAGTTGGGTAAATTTCGTTTAGTTCAATTGTAACATTGTCAACTTTGTTCCAGTTATCAATTTTCATATTTTTATTTTCTTTATCAATGTACTCGTCACGTGTGGTTTCTATTTAGCGAAAAAGTAAGCAGGGGTGAAATGGTAGGTAAAATAAATGCCTGCTCTTAATTTTTTCTACTTTTGCTAAATTAAGTTCATGACAACATTTACAATAAACGCCTCTGCCAAATGATTATTAGGTATTATAAAATTGATAGATACTAAAAAAAAAACTCAAAATTAAATTAGTGTGAAATAATAATAAAAAATGTAATTTCATAGTAAATTTAGTAAAAAGGCAAGAGATGCTCGAAAACATTCGAAAAATAAAAATGAAGGGCAGTTACTAAAAAAACTAAAAAAATTATTTGTCAGAAGTGGGATTCGAACCCACGCCCACAGAAGTGGACTGCGACCTGAACGCAGCGCCTTAGACCGCTCGGCCATCCTGACTTGCAGTGAGCGAGCGAAATTAGCGTTCACGATCACAATTAAAAAATATGGCCCAGAATAAAATAATTTCGGAATCAAGTTTCTGCCTGCGTAATCTTCAGAGCTAAATTTAGGACACAGAAAAACTTGCTGTCTAGGGGCGAAGTACATTTAATTTCATTACAATAAATGTATCTACAACAACAATATGTACATTGTGAACAGAGCTTGTTTTATAAATTATAATACATCGACATAGAGTTTCTTTACTGACAGATGGTTAGGTTAAGTTAGTCTGTAATGTCACTAGATTTATCATAAATAAATATAATTAACTCCGAGCAAAGCTCGATCGCCCAGGTACTGCAAGATAAAATAATATGAAAAATAAAAAAGTTTATGATTTCCTATATTTATTTATAAATAACGTCCATTCCGGAACCCTATACATCGCATTGGAGAGTTATAGAATAAATATCTTCCGAAAAGATCGAAATAATTATATATAAGATTACAGTCAGACCGTTCTTGTCTTATAATCGTGATTTTTGTCTAATAATTTTGAAATTTTATCAAATATGTCAAATTTTAGCAATTGCAATGTTTCGAATAATAAAAAAATGTTATTTATTTATTTTAAAATGAAAAAAAAGTAGTAAGTTTTTAATAATAACAATATGAGACCTATCCTAAAAAAAATTGCTAAAAATAAAGTTAATAATGGACGTAGTAACGTTTAACAAAAAGGATCCAACCCTCAACAAATTCGTTTTTTGATTTTGGATCCAGTTTCAGTAGCAAAAAAGCGAAGTTAAAGAGTTGTATCACAGTGCTTTGGATCCTTCTTATTAAACTACGTCCTTATAACTGTAAATTGACATTTTCACGTTCCATTTCGCTTAACATTCCTTTGCCACACTGCACTAAAGTTGTGGTTACATTATTATACCTACAAGGAATATCGTTATATATTTTTATCAGGCATCGGCCGGAGTTATTTGTGACCGTTAAAGTTCTAAATAGATGATGTCAGGTGGCAGTGTTGACTACAATAATCACCCAGCGGTGATCAATTTGAAAAATTATTTGAAAATAAAATGTGTTCACCCAGATATAAAATATGGTATGTATATCTTTCTACACAACTGGGTAGTCCTACGAACGTTTCCACCGCTATCAGTTTCCTGTCGCATATATTGAAGAAATGAGAGACAGTACGCAAGAAACTTGAACGAATTGTAATATATCATTTTATGTCGCTTATATCCTTCCATTCTACCTCAAATCTTCAGTATAAACGACAGGAAACTGATAGTGGTTGAAACGCTCTGTTGCCCGCTTTTGCAAAGATTTCTATGGGATTATTTTTTCGGGATAAAAGTAAAACCTACCTTGTGTTAATCTGAGCTGTATGTGTGTGGAAAATTTAATTTAAACTTTTGTATCTAAAATATAATAAAATACCAGCTGTACACACTACAGCTCTACGCACGGTGAAACTTTGGGACTCCTTTCACAAAGGGTCGGCAACGCATCCGTAACTCAGTTTATGTTATGAATGTCCATAGGCAACGGTGATTGCTTTCTATTAGGTGACCCGCCCACTCGTTTGCTCCCAATCGTACAACAAAGCTCTTCTACGTTCATTTTCCGTGACAGACATTGCTTTGGATACACACTCTTAGCAAGAACATTTTAATACCTAACATCTTATCTTTTGTTGAGCCAACTGCCCTCTCCCAATAACAACCGTCCAACGGACTACATTGACGCTCACTGTTCGACGCTCTATGTTCAATTTAATAGAATTTTCTACAAGGTTCACTTTCCAAAGAAGCAGCAAATGCGAAGTGAGCTAGGCGATATTTTAAATACATATATTCTGCAGACATTTATACCCCGGAGCAATATCGATCCAAGAATAGAGTTCTCAGAACTGTTCGTTCCGAGAAAGAATATTAACCATTTTAGACAGTTGTGTTTAGACACTATCTGTGCTATGCGTAGGACGTCCACCAAAGAGATGAATGGATGACCGAGTTAAGGCCGCAGGCTCACGGTGGATGCAAGCATTCCAGCAGCAGTAACCGGGGGTCTATGAGGGAGGCCAATTTCTAACAGTGGTCTTTCTATGGCTGATATGATACATCATATCATAAGCACGTAAATTAATGCGACAGAAATTAAGCGTGATTACACCTGAAAAGCTGTTTCAATTATTAGCAATGCATTTAGCCAAATTACCGAAGTACGGTTGTATAAACAGGTTTTCCCCCTATAACCACAATTTTCATTTTTGAGCCACTTAAAAACAGTCTTGTGATCGGGCGTTAACAACAATTTTACGTCATGTCCCAGGCAAATGCGTCGAGTTCCTCGTAGGAATGGCAGCTGAGATAGGTTTGGCTGCAGAGACTCACACCTTGCCTGGCGACCTGCCACTCTTGGTGATGACTTGGGAGGGCCTGAAGCCGGAGCTGCCGACTATACTGCTGAACTCCCATATGGACGTGGTTCCAGCCGAGGTGAGAATCGTGATCGTCTTTTCAGCATCCTATTCAATGAAACATGGTTATGGTCAAGGTGTTTCCAAAACAAAGGCATTGCAGGTAAGTGCTTAGCACACTTCCTCCCGTAGGAGTCGCCTGCAGCCCGCAATGTTTCTATATAACCAGCCACAATGTATATTCGGACTCCTTCATATCGAGGTCGCTGGATACAACGGCACTCCTTCCTCCATTTTGTTTAAGTTGGATCAAAAATAAGACCAAACTTAAAGATGTCATTCAGTACAGTACATTCCCATGGCACATGGGGTTCATGCTTGGATCACTGACCACACCAAAATAAACATGTGAAATACAATTTACGTAAATTCAAACTACTCTACTTGGCCTCTGTAATGAAACTCGAAGTACTTAACACCAAAGTTGTCAATTTCTTGAGAAGTTAATGATTTTAATGTGTTTAAATAAACTTTATTTGACTGACTTTGTTTGAGATAAATAAAACTATTAGGTACTGCTCCTCGTAACTTCTGTTCAAATCCCTACGGCCCTGAACAGAGAGAAAGCAGTTGGGAAAGTTACTGAAGACCCTGATTTGAGGCACTAACGTAATTAGCGGAGCCCGGAATTTTGGTGGCACTGTTGACCTGTCGTAGTGACGTCTAACTTGTCTACTTCCGATATTCATATATCGATACACTACATATTAAAAAAGATTAATAGTTGATGTAAATAATAGGCGGCCTTATTGGCCTTAAAGGAATCTTGGTCTTTAATAAGTCAGTTCTGGGTACTTTTATAACCGAGGCATTTTTAATTAAAAGTAGTACTCGAAGGAAATTGCAACAATAATTACCAACGATATAGTGACATAGTGACATAACGTGCATGTTTCTATAGAACTACTAATCAGCGGTCTTCGGCTTAAATAAGCAGTACCTACATAACATGATAAGTTTACGACGTGTTTACGACGACGTGTTTACGACAAATCTAATTTAAAATCTACACAAACATCACGCCTGTATTCCCAAATAGGGTAGGCAGAGCACACGAAACGTTACCGCCTCGGAGCCATTTTTAGCAATTTTAGGTTTTACGTTTCACAAAAACGGTACAATAGTGACAGGTTGCTAGCCTGTCGGCTTCGGTATACCTTAAGCTATATCCGCAGTCGACTCTTACGACATCCACGGAAGAAATGTAGAGGTGTAATTCGACACCACACGGGTTTTATACGGGTTTATATTTTTATTATTTTTATTCTAATAATATGATTTTACGTAAGTAAGTAGAGTCGATAAATGAGAAGTCACTTTGACAGGTCAAAAGTGCCACCAAAATTCCAGGCTCTGGTAATTAGAGACTGTTCGAGCCAATTTAATCACGAAATGTTATTTTCCCAATCCCGAATCGTCTTTCAAAGCCATCAAATTAGTCAAAGAACACGAAAAATAATTTGTCCCTGGATTATTTTTTTTGAGGAAAAATGTAGCATAACAAGATAAGTAATTGTGTCTGTCGTTTTATTTAAATGTAAACGGAAACTTTGATAAGCGAATTTATTAAAAGCTGCGCGGCTGACGAGGCTGTTTCACAAAAAAGGGTTTTCCATTTACAGGATGGGGCAGAATCAGATGTTCTGTTAAGTACATGGTTATTTAGTTTCACACCTGTGCCTGAGTAGGATTTCGAAACCTTTCCAGACGCTTTCATTATCACTGATGTAAAATAAAATAAATCAAAGAAAAGTTATCGGATCGAAAAGAGTAGCTTCAGTTAATTTTTTTTATTAAACAGCAAAAAACGGCAAAAAAAAAACAAGTTTGTTGTATGGAAGCCCCCCTTAAATATTGATTTTATTTTTATTTAATTATTTATTTTTAAAGTGATTAAACAACTAAGGATTCTGTGAATATTTAAAGCGTCTACCTGTTGTCGTTATTAATATCAAGCAAAAAACGGCCAAACAATCACGTTTGTTGTATGGGAGCCCCCTTAAATATTTATTTTATTCTGTTTTTAGTGCGTTTTGTTGTTATTGCGGCCACTATATAATGCAAGCAAGCGGCAATAATCTGTGAAAATTTCAAGTGTCTAACTATTACGACTCAAAAGATAGAGCCCTGTGACAGACGGACGGACAGACAGACAGAAAGCGGAGTCTCAGTAACAGGGGTCCCTAAAAACTAGAGCAGCGAGCTCGTGCACGAACCCACGATCTCTGCTTATGAGGCCATGGGTCAAACCGTAAGCTACCACGTCTAAATATGTATGTATGTGTATGTCAACTCAAGAAAAGAAGCAAAATACAATTGACAAACTTTGAGATACTTGTACAAAGGCGGACTTATCCCTTTAAGGTATCTGTATCAATCAACCTTAGTCGTGATAGACTTTCTGTTGTCGTGTGAAACGGAGAGAGGCACAGGCGTGTAAATAAAGCACTATGATTCTTGCTTCACATCACATTGTATTTATGTAGTTGTATAAACACAGTACAAGGTTTTTGGTTAAGAGGAAGTGACAAGGAGAGTGTAGCCACACGTCAAAACGTGTTGCTATTAAACAAAATTTCACATTACTTGAGGCAGATCTTCACTATTCAACATGTCGTAGTTTTAATTAGTTGTACCTATTAATTTAATTCGTTTTCTGAGACCACATTATGTTTCCAGGGTGATTGGAAGCACCCCCCGTTTGGAGCGGAGGTGGAAGATGGCGTCATCTATGGACGCGGCGCCCAGGATATGAAGGGTACCTCCATCCAGTATCTGGAAGCCGTCAGGAAATTGAAGAGTCAAGGCACCAGGCTGAACAGAACCGTGCACTTGACGTTTGTACCAGGTTAGTTTCATTATATTTGAGACCACTGGATGGCCAAGTGGTTAGAGAACCTAACTACGAAGCTTGAGGTCCCGGGTTCGATTCCTGGCCGGGGCAGATATTTGTATGAATAATGCGAATGTTTGTTCTCGGGTCTTGGATGTTTAATATGTATTTATCTATATAAGTATGTTTTCCGTTGCCTAGTTAGTACCCATAGTACAAGGAATATTTGGAAATATTCCGATCCGCATTAGCGATGCCTTCAAAAAGCGAACCTACTGTGTTAAAAATAAAGTTGTGTAAAATACTTCTGATGTATATGTCGCAGGGAAATGATCAAATACCTCAGGGATGATCAAGTCCCGGGATAAAAAACATCGCGTTTTATCATTTCCCTTGCGGAATTCAGTGATTTGATCAAGTCTCCGAGCCGATTTAGGGGAATGATAGAATTATAGCAATGGCCGATGTATGTCTTCATTTCCCTTAGCAATTTGATCAAATCCCTAAGCTGTTTTGGGGAAAAGATAAAACGTGTTATTTAAGTCAACTAGATTAGAACATTTTACTAAGGACTTCTAGTGATTTGATCAAATTCCTAAACTATGTAGGGATTTGACCAAATACCTCAGGGATGATCAAGTCCCGGGATAAAAAACATCGCGTTTTATCATTTCCCTTGCGGAATTCAGTGATTTGATCAAGTCTCCGAGCCGTTTTAGGGGAATGATAGAATTATGGCAATCCGTACCAGATGTCAAATCGGTAAGATTTACCGTTGAATAGGAGACGACTAAGGCAGGACGTTTTCAATATTGCATTATTGTATTGTAGCCCAATTAACATACTCGTAAGTATGGTAAATTTTAGCTTAATCGGATACCTGGAAAGCGTCAAAAAATAGTTAACAAATTTTAAAAATAATAATAAAAGCTTGCAAAAAACGTTTTATCCCACAATCGATAGAAAGGACGATACCTACCTTATAATAAAATGGCCACTGAAAACTACCCTCGTTACTTTGTAACATACCTGAAACAAATAAAAGCAAGTTCACTTTTTGTTGTTAAAGAAACACATGGTTATTTTTAAACAAACTTTTTGCTGACAAAGTTAAATTTTTCGTGTAAGCTTTTATTGCTGATTGTTCGATTTGTTGACTGTACTTATATTGTCATCTTAACTATATATTCGTCCCAAATTTTGAATCATCCTATCACTAGAAATAGGTGAAATTCAACTTGAAAGATTTTAACTTTTTCCTTACTGTCCATCTTTCAAACTCTTAATTCTAAGTCTACTCAGGTACAGTCCAGGCGGGCGGTTGTGGAATTACTTACTTACAGACATGTTCATGTCGTTTCATGTTACATATTTTAATTTTGATAAGATTATGTTAAAGAACAATTACCAAGCTAAAATATTGTCTAAGGAATTTTATTGTTTATACAACATTCAAGAATCAGCGAATTCCGCCGGGTCGGGTTCCACCTTCTAAAGCGTTCAGTTTGTTACCAGGTCACCATCTTACTTGCTAAATCTACGGCCAAGCCGCACTTGTGTTATTGTGTTATGGCGTAGAGTTTGGTGTTTAATAAAAAGTCATTGTATTTTTAATCATTGTCCACAGAAGAGGAGAAGGGCGGCCGCGCGGGCATGGGCGAGTTTGTGAAGACAGAGGCATACCGTCGGCTGAACGTGGGGTTTGCGTTAGACGAGGGGCTCTCCAACCCTGGGGAGGAGTTCCTGGTATTCAACAAGGAGAAGAGCATGTGGCGTTAGTATTTTTAGATTATCCTACTATATAATATTATACTCGGAAATGCGAAAGTTTGTGTGTGAGTGAGTGAGTATGTTTGTTACTCCTTCACGCTGAAACGGCTGGACGGATTTGAATGAAATTTGGTATGTAGATAGCTGGACATCTGGAATAAAACATAGGCTTCTTTTTATTCCGATATTCCCACGGGATAGGGATAAAATCTCCAAACAACAGCCGCTGGGCTTAGAGTCATAATATTTGACATGATTGTTTTTAATGTAACGTCAATGAAAACCACGATTTAATTTTCGGGAATTCCCACGGGAATTTGTAAAAATCCCGGAATTTCAATTCAGCTGCTGGATCTAATGATTTACGTGTGCGACGCCGCGGGTAAACACTAGAACATACTAAAGTCTAACAAAAGCTGTGGTATCCTAGTGGTTTGTACTATGGTTTCTTAGGTCTTCTATAGAAGGGCTGCATTTCAACTGCAACATAACTGCAACTGCCGAATGCTCATACATTTTTGCAGGTGGTAGGACCTTGTGCAAGGTCCGCCCGGATTGCTACCACCATCTTGCTCGCTAATCCTGCCGTGAAACAGCAGTGCTTGCACTGTTGTGTTTCGGCGTGGAGAGTAAGACAGTCGGTGAAATTACTGGCACTTGAGGTATCCCATCTTAGGCCTCTAGGTTGGCAACACATCTGCAATCCCCCTGGTGTTGCAGGTGTCTATGGGCGGTGGTGATCTCTTATGATGCCAGCTCATTTCTTTGTGAGGTCACAGTACTAACCTAACCTCCTTTTCTACTACTACCATATAGATTATAGACTTGTGGTTGAGCGCTAAAAAGAGCGTCTTTGTGATTTTGTTAATGAAATTATAATTACGATTTTAAGACCAGGAGAAGAAAAGAGTGTTAAAGTGTTGAAGAAAACAGAACAACACAGGTCGTCCCCTTTAGCGTGGTTATTTTCTTTACGTTTTCCCGCAGTTTGTTCAAGGACTGCTATAAAAGTGCAAAGTAGGACAAAAAGCTTTGTTTCTCACTAAATATAGCGGCAAAGTTGATTCCCTGAAGTCGAATAATAGCATTTTATAGGCCTTATCTTATTACTTAGCCTTATGTTTTATTTTACATACAACAGTGATGAGAAATCATTGAATAGTTTGTGTTACAATGAATTTAACATGAACTTTTTGACTGTAAAAAATCAAGCAGAGAACCGAATTTATGTGCTAGTTTTATAGGTGGTGCCACCAGAGTTGAGGTCACGCACACCAACATGTCATGTAGTGACAGCGAGATTTTGACTACACTACTTGAGACACTACCTATACGATGAAGCAAGATATCATCATACATATCATCTCAGCCGTATGACGTCCACTGTTGGACATAGACCTCCCACCATAGACCTCCAGTTGCGTCAGTTGGACGCGGCTTGCATCTTGAACCCGCGACTTTCACGTGTTCATCCGTCCATCTCGTTGGTGGACGTCCTACGTTGCATTTGGACTCGAGAACCTTTAAGCCCCAACGGCTATCTGTTCTCCGTGCCATATGGCCTGCCTATTGCCACTTCAACAAGCTATTCGCTTGGCTATGTCGGTGACGCTGGCTCTTCTATGTATCTCCTCATTTCTGATTCGATGCCATAAGTAGTGAAACTGCAAACAGCTCTCTCCATAGCTCGCTGAGCAACTCTGTGCCTATTTATAAGGTAGTCATTGGTTAAAGCGACTTTCGCCTGTAGGCAAGATATATCTTACCACAATTAGCTAGTAAGACTCCAGGTCGCAAGAAAGTGATTCCACAGGCATTACGTCATGACTGTGCTCTTTACTTGATTTATGATTTAGCTCGTCACCCACAGATTTGCCTACATATTAACCTACATTACTCAAAGGTTTTTCTCAGTAAGTATTACATGCCCTAATGGAAACCATTTAGGATGTCTCTGCCATTTCTTCAGAGAAACTGCGACAGTTTGAAAAACAATCTAATTAAACTTTACATGATATAAGAGCATACATACCTGTTCTTGTTTCTGTATTTATGTGTGTGTGCGGGTTGGTATGTTATTTGTGTGTTTAAATATTTATGTGTCGTCGAAATTGATAGATTTTTAAAACGACTAGTGTAAGAAGGTCGAATAGAGCGTTAAAAAAAGGTGGACGAGTAGATATTATAAATGCAAAAGTATATCTGTCTGTTACTTCTTCATGTTTAAACCGCTGAACTAATTTAAATGACATTTGGTATGAAGATAGTTTCGAGATTTTAAAGACACAGAGAAAATTGCGGATAAACGAATTCTTGATAGAGTCGCAAGCAACAGCAGAGTGGTAATCAAAACCATTATCTCTGTGACTGCAGTTAGAGTTAAAAATCTACACAAATTATAAGTGAAAATCTCGCAGCCAATTTTCTGGCAAATGTTAATTTAGTCGTTTACTATTCAATAGCGGTATTAAACTCTACATTTTAATAATGATATTTCTTGAACTTCCAGTTCTCAGAGTATCGTGGATTCGAGTCTGGGCTCGCATCTCTGAGTTTGTCTGAATTTATACGCGAACATTTTAAATTTATCATTTACGGAAATAATTGTGAGGAAACCTATACAGTTATACACTGCGAAAAAAAACAATTATGTGTCTATTCTCAATCCGCACTGAGCTCGCGTGGGAATCACGGCCCAAGCCCTCTAATTTTGAGAGGAGGCCCGTGCCACGTAAAAGGACGTAAGTATATAAGTAACGTTTCCTGAACTTATATATCTTACCGCATTCAGTTACACTGCATTGACCCAGATACTGCAGATTTCCAGTAGAAATGGTTAGAATAACATCACATCCGATTTTATTTGAAAGCTAGACATTTATTAGCTACTTACTTACTAGCCTTTGCCTGCATTGTAGTTAGATCTAGCTATTGAATTGAAATTCCAGATTTTTCCTAAATTATCACGGGTATTTCGAAAAATTACATCGTGTTTTAGTTTTACGTTGCTTAAAAACATCATATACTTCGTTTTTTTTAACCCCCGACGCAAATGAGGGGTGTTATAAGTTTGACCGCTATGTGTGTCTATATTTCTGTGTGTGTTTGTCTGTGGCACCGTAGCTCTTAAACGGGTGGGATTTTCTAGCAATGGTTCTTAGACATGTTTCATCAAAATCGGTTTGGCCGTTTTTGAGATATTGAACTTTGAAGTCGGGAGTTTTCCAACTTTTTTCAAAAGTGTTTTTCAATAAAAAGACACGTCAAGATCGCTTACCTTCTTCCTAATGCTAAAAAAATATATTTAAAAATTAAAAAAAAAAATAAATTAAGCTCTCAAATCCAGAAGGTAGTAATTACTTTCGTTGTTGTTTTGCTGTATTAAAACAACTCATCATTAACAAACAAATATACTGTGGCAATAAATGATTTTGTTTCGGCTAGATTGGATTACCTCAGACCTATATTTATTTACACTTAATATTTTTTTTATCAAAAAATAATGAGAAATATAAAACTACGAAATAAATATAAGAAGGCAAAAAAAAGACCTACCCTTAAAAATAGAAAACCCTAAAAAATTCCCATCACACTTATATACCCCCGAAATTTGGCGAGTAAACCCCTAAGTTGAGTACCGTTACAACAATAACACATGAAGGTCGGTAGTGCTGGGTGTAAACTCGTGTCTGTCACCGCCGTGACGCCCAAACGCCCATTATACGGGTTAGAATAACCTTATTGTTGTTCCGAAAGTTACGTGTTAAGTAAACTTTGCTTCAAGACCTTGTCACGTAATATTAGTTTCACTGTCAAACGCGATGTAAGAAAAATAAAACGGTTAAAATATTGACATCTAAAATGTCTTTGTAACAGATGCGCCTTAGAGATGTATTCTAAGGGGCTGTTTCACCATCCATTAATTAGCGTTAACCGACGTTTAAATGTGATGCCGTCTCCGTCTATTCGAACAAAACAAATAGAGACGGCATCACACCTAACCGCCAGTTAACACTAATCAATGGATGGTGAAACAGCCCATGCACTGCATGTACTGTATGTACATAGTTTTAGTGCTAGTTCTAGTCTTAGTTTTAGGTGGTACTTATGGAGCCAAACTAAACCTTTCTTTCTTTCTTTCTTTCTTTCTTTCTTTCTTATAATATACGAACTTCGTTTTTTATCACTAGAAAGAAGGTAAGCGATGTTGACGTGTCTTTTTATTGAAAAACACCTTTGAAAAATAATTCACAACAAACATACTAACAATTAGCAAGGACTTTGCAGAAATATTTGCAGCATAAACGGCGGCATCTTTTGATTGAGTTGGCTTAGAAGTTTGAGTTTTTCACAACTCCAAGGCACAGTAGACCTCAGTATTTGATATAAATTTCAGCTTGATACCTCCACGCGCTCCCGAGAAAATGGGTCTTGATAGACAGACAGACAGACGGACAAAAAGTGATGTTATAAGGGTTCCGTTTTTTCCTTTTGAGGTACGGAACCCTAAAAATACAAAAAGACTCCAAAAACCAATCTTAATTTGATTGCTTAATAGCGACATCTCTTGTCCGGGTGAGCGGTTAGTTTCAATGGAATGTTTAAAAGTTTCTCGATAAGGGCCAAAAACATAGATGTCGCTAGTGTCGCTGCTTAAGTGATTAAATAAGAAACAAACAAGCTGAGATATGTGGTACATAGGAGAAATTCGTGTCTGTACTCCTGTCCAGTGGTAGTGTAGGGGTATAGCACGCAACACGGAATGCTGAGGGCCTGGGTTCGATTCCCAGCGCTGGTCTCTTTTCTGGTTTTTCTGTGCATCTATGGATCAGTTCGTATTTTCTTACGGTAATTTCACGTTCAGAGAAGAATAAAAATGTAATCTACCATCATTCATTTCTTGCGAAGCAATCTCATTCTTATAGGCACTATAACGGTGGTCGGACCCATGCCTTGGTCTCGTAAAGCTTATTTTTGCAAAGGAATTGTTATTCTAGTCTAGCGGTCCGTTTTATTAAGATGAGTAGGATTCGTGGCCTTACAGTGTTTCATACAACTAGGTACGAGTACATACACGAGTACATACCTATATACGTTCTAGTGATCGGATTGACTTTTGTCATACTTATGTAAATCTGGTGTCAATACAATAATCTGACAGTGACATCCTGGTAGTCCAGCCAAAATCGTCTCCGCAGGACGGAACTTTTTTTTATAAGAGGGGCAAACGAGCATGCGGGTCATCTGATGGGAAGCAATCATCGCCGCCCAAGGACACCTGTCAACACGAGGGGTATCACAGGTGCGTCGCCGGCCCATTGAGAGACTGATAGGTTCGTTTTACCGTACCTTGGTACCGCTCCGGTAACACTGTCTGAGGAACTTATGTAATGCATCTTTAAATGCTTAATAATTACAGCATGTACAATGTCTGCAATGCAGTTGCAGTAGCGACGCAATTAAACTGTATGGTCACGTGCACATGTAGTGTCATAGTTTGCGGACTGCACTGTAACTTTTTAATAGATTACACGTGAATTGGAGCAGCCCACTTAACCTAACGTGGTACAGTCAACTACAAAAACATGGATAAAGTTACAAAATTATGCGACAACCGGATAGCCCAGTGGTTAGATATCCTGACTACGAAGCTTGAGGTCCTGGGTTCGATTTTCGGCTAGGGCAGATATTTGTATGAATGAATACGAATGTTTGCCACCACCACTAACCACCACCACCAACGCTAACGACATGGCCATCTGGCCACTTGAATCAAAAATTTCCACACAAAGACTGACCGCTAACTGACTAATCATGACTAGTGACTGACTCGAGCCCCACGGCGCGGGCGGGCGGCGCATTTGAATAGATTTTGCGCGGACGGCATCGCTAATTCGCTCTTGAGACGTCACAGTAGATATAAAAAAGTGACACGGTTGGTTTTCATACAGATTGAGGTGTTTGCATTATCTAGTGTAATCTATATCTGTGGTTGTGGGCATGCCCATCGTGCCCACAACCGTGGATCCACCCTTGCAACCACTCTGTCAAGAGTGAAGCAACTAGTGTAAAACCCTCTCGCAAACCCATGCAACCAGTGAGTATCAAGAGCCTACTGTATATCTAATCTTACATTTAACTGTTTTTGAAATCACTGTCTCTCTTCTTCAACCATTATCCATCCAATGGTGAGAGTAGGTCTCTTCCAATGTACGCCATTCCGTTTTGAAATCACTTCACAAGTAAATTCGGCGAAACAAATATTAATTTTCGATCATTTCTTTCGTTTAAAATTGTAATCAGTCATTTATTTGCTCAAACATGGCATGTAAAGATAGTTGTTACAGGTTTACGGAGCTGTTACGTGTTTTGTCGCATTGCAAAGACATGCAAATATAAAACTAGTTTTTCACTTCTCATGCTCGTAAAGTTCGTGTTTATGCTGTATCTAGGCGACATAAAGTGACTTTTTATGCTCTAGTGCATAAAATAAAATCTTCGTCTAATACCAACTCAAAACCAAGGTAATCAGGTGTCAACAGCCACAAACAAAAAAGTTTCTATATATTTTTAAAATATTTTTTAATTTAAATAAAACTAAAAATCAATAAAATCAATCATAATAAATCAGTAAAATTAAAAGGTACCTAAGGTACCTACATAGAAAGTAAATCATTGTTTCCACTGTTGCTATTTCATTTCCTCGCCATCGAAGTGAAAAGCAGAATGTAAAACTCGAGCAATCAACCCATTTCCCCCTCAACGTGTCTATCCACCCTCGCCGTACCGGCTCGGGTGGCTATATGATTCCCAGTGCTGGTCTCTTTTTCTGGTTTTTCTGTGCATCCATGTCTCAGTTTGTATTTGCTATATGAACGCCTCGGGTAAAATGGCTCGTTTTATGCTCTTGTTGTACAATCTACTATTGTGTATTGTGTCGCATGCACAAGTTGCTTATAATATATTATTAAACAATGTCATTGAAATATTGTGCCTGAAAGGAAATTCTAGTCTAAAACCCGATTTAGACCTGAATTTAGTTGCGTCACATTGCTAGGACTTAAAGCCACAGAGTTTGTAGAGGCCAATCGAGAGCCGCAATGTAATGCAACTTGCAGGATTTTTCTTGTGGGTCTAAACCGGGCTTTACGCTATCTAGCCAATAACTTTAAAACGTGTTTTACGTTTGTAATATAAGTTTACGGGTTGTGTGGCCCGTAAAGAAGGCTTGCTGACCGTAAGATACACCAAACGATGGCAATCCAGGGTTATAGGCAAATAAACTAGGTAGTGTAGAGTAATAAACTAAGGCAGTACTAAAACTAATTTTATTTCCTCTTAAGTAACACGGCGGCAAAAATATAAAAACTTCCTGATTGTAATTTTACAAGCTGCCTTTAAAATAATAAAAAAAACAACCAAACAGACTTACAAACTGTCGCATTTGTAATATTAGTGGGGTATAACATAATTAATAAATAATTGTTTGTTATTTGCAGATGTGAACATTATTTGCACTGGCAAGTCCGGGCACGGTTCGATGCTGCTTCCGGAAAATTGCGGGGAAAAGGTATTATTAAAAAGAAAATACGAGTACGCATTTGTTTTTAGTTTATTTTCAATCCCCGGCGCAAAACGTGGGATATTGTCAGTTCGATACCAATAACCTGTCTGTAGGTCTGTCTGCCGTAGCGCTCGAACGGATGAACGGATTTCGAAAGCGAGTTTCCTTGCAATGGTTCTTAGTTATGTTTCATTAAAATTGGTTTAGTCGTGCTTGAGATATTACACTTTGAAATGACAATGTTGGGGGCTTTTGACAAAAGTGCACGCTAGTTTACGCGTATTTCGCTATATGAGAGTTATTGTGCGACGTTTCACATTCCCGACAACAGGACTGGGCCGCTGGGTACGCAGTCTTACCCCCTTATTCATAAAACTTAACAAGCCTATGTTAACTAACAAATGCTTTGTCCCTTTCTAACAAATACAAATGTCGGAGTGACAGATAAGGACAAACGAATTTTAGCGGCATTTTAACTAAAATAGGTTTGATTGTCGTTTATGAATAAGGGGGTTAGATGTGATTCGGTCATTGGCCACATTTACGGGATTCATTCAATCGTGTCTTATTTTTAACCACCGACACAAAAAGAGGGGTGTTATTAGTTTTCGAGTGAACCGATTCGAATGCGGTTTTTTTTATTTGAAAGCAGATTTTCTAGCGATGGTTCTTAGACATGTTTCATCAAAAGCGGTTCAGCCGTTTTTGAGATATTGAACTTTGAAGTGACAAAGTCGGGGGTTTTCCAACTTTTTGTTGGTTAGGTTATCGGCAAAAGCATTGCTTTAATCGGATTGAATACGAAGTCTGGAGTGTGACCTCAACTATTCTCCAAAATGACGCACTTAATCTACCTACGCGTCGTAATAGTACATTGTGTCCCAAGGGCGGTAAATGAGTTACGAACGAGTCTATAGCGCTCGAAGTCGAAGACTGAGGGCTTTATGAGTCGATTTTCGTATTTTAGACCGCCCTGCGACATACAATGTTTTTCATCACATTTGCGATTTAAAATTTAAAATTTGTAAAAGAAAAAAATAATTCTTCAAATATTGGCGATACCTTAGGCTGTGCTCTAGGTAGCGCCGCCCTCTACCTCCCTATCCTGCAGCAGAAGCGCGCGCACGGCGCAGCGCCATCAGTACGCACATTGACTCATTTACCGACCTTGGAAGCTTCAGACAAGAAAAATGTATCAACTTGCTCTAAATAGTGTCCAAACATGCAGGCTACCTTATGTTGCAACCCTCAAATAAAAACTCGACCTTAATGTGCTTGTCATGAAACAGTGTCGGTAAATGAGTTCGATTGCGCGTAATTTCATTTTCATGTCATGAAGCCCAAAAGTCGGTTAATGAGTCAGTGCCGTACTGATGGTGCTGTGCCGTGCCACGTGCGCGCGCTGCTGGGTAGCACCACCTGAACGAAGTTGAGCGTTGGGACTGCGGTCAGGGGGGGTAGAGTGTCCATGATATTATTATTGTAATCCCAATAACCAGCCTAAGGTATCGGCGAATATTGGAAGAATAGTATGTTTTTGATACTTAAGAAATACGGCTAAGTTTTACTCGAAATTTGATGTAAAGACATCTGTATGTCACACGGGCGGTACCGATATCCCACGGGACAGGGATACAATCTCGACATAACAACCGCTGGGCTTAGAGTCATGAAATTTGGTATATAGATAGCTGGACGTCTGGAATAACATACTTTTTATCCCGATGTTCCCACGAGATAGGGATAAATCTTGAAATTTAGACAGTTCAACAAGACACGATCTAACGACACATTCTCCGGGGAATTTTATAAAATCCGGAATTTCAATTGCACCAGATGGAATAGTTTACGCTTGTGAAGCTGCGGAGAAACTAGTGTTTTATGAAGTAAAGTAACTTATTGTAAACTTAAGTACCTAATGATGAGATTAAACGTAGCAACCATAAGTATACTTACATGCATAATTCGGCAAAAATAACTCGACTAGCGCTAATGAGCGGCTAGCATTAACTAATGTATTGGATGGAGTCAAGGAATGGCCGGATGGCACTGGCGCGCTGCCAGTCGCGCGCCGTTTGTGCCCTGTTTACATCAGAAAGAAAGAAAAAACGAAAATTTTTAATCGCAAAATTTGGCACATTAAGAGCGTTTATACCTGCTGAGCTGGCAACGTTGCATTTTGGTTAGTTTTTCTCGATTATTCCTTAAAAATTGAATGAAAATTATAAATGTTTTCTGATAGAACACTTCTTAATATATAAGCTAATGTGTCGACTCCAATAATTCTTCGTGATAGACTTTTATATTCTTTAAAAAGGAATTAATGTTTATACCCGGTTTTTAAGGAAAATAAAAGTCTGTACGGAATAATTATTGGAGTAGACACATTTTAAGAAGTGTTCTATCATGTCTGATAGTTAATCATGTCAGTGTGTCATTTTTAATTTTCATTAAATTTTTATAAATAATAGAGAAAAACTAACTAAAATGCATCGTTGCCAGCTCAGCAAGTATAAACGCTCTTAACAATAAGGAAAATGAAATTATTTTCGAAGTATTGGTTTTCTCAGCTCTAGGCTGGTATTAACTACATTTACGGGTTATCCACCAAGTAAATGTAGCAAGAGTTGTAGAATAAATATTTTTTAAGAAGATTGCTGAGGGCTATTTTCAGGGTCTAGTTGCATGAACTTTCTCACTATTCTGCATGTATTAAGTATTGCGGCTTTTTGTAAAATTGTGTAACGTGTGATTTTATGCCTAATAATTTTAAGCTATGGTGTAGGTGGTTTGGGATGACGCCCGTTGTAGATAGGACTATTGGAACTACGTACACTTTTCTCCTGTCTCCATAGTCTAGCAACTTCGTTCTTTTAGGTCTGCATATTTTGTTATTTTTTCCGTGATGGTCTTTTGTAAATTGTGTGTTAGGGATTGAGATGTCTATGAGGCATGTAGTTTTGTTTATTTTGTCTTTTAATGTGATGTCAGGTCTATTATAGTGGATAGTACGATCTGTGAGTAGGCGCGGTCGTAGTATAATTTGTGTGTTGTATCTCAAGTACTACCTGTGGTGTGTATTTGTAGTATGGGGTGTGTGTGTCTTGTATAAGTTTATGTTTGTGTGCCAGGTTTTGTGTCTGTGTGTGTAGTCTGTTTGTGTTAGCGTTGTGCATGCTCCGGTTATGTGTTGTATGGTTTCCGATTGGTTATGACATCTGCGGCATTTGTCGTTGTGAGTGTTGGATATTTTATTATATATTTTTCGGTAGTTTTTAGTATTTACGATTTGGTCCTGAATTGCAATAATGAAACCTTCAGTTTCTGGGAACAAACTGCCTATTTTTAGCCACGTGTTTGATGCAGGTGTGTCTATGTGTGTTTTAATATTATTATTATTATTATATTTAGCCTATAACTGTGTCCACTGCTGGTCAAAGGCCTCTCCTCTTGTTTTCCACATCTCCTATAGCTAAATATATCTCTGGATAGGGAAAATTAAATTAACAATAAAAAAAATATATACAACGTGTGACATCATAAGAACAAATATAACAACTACCTTTACTAATGAGAGTTATTATTATTTTATTTTCTCGAGCATCGATATATAAAACATTATTTGACGTTTGAGAGAGGCAGCAAATGTTAGTGTCAGTTTCTAGCTTTGTTACCGATACATTGTGTGCCAATTAATTTGTATAAAAAAATATTTTTTAACTAGAATTACAAATTTATGTTCATTAGAGCTTATGCTTTCAGCCCGTAAATATGTTACAGTAAGCTAGTTGAGAAAGCAAAATAAATTACGGCGGACAAAAACGGTGGCAAAACATTAATAACTACAGCTGTACTAACAATACTAAATAAATATAGTAAAGTCCAAAAGTGTGGATAAAGATCTTACCTACTCAATGGGCGTTTCGTGTATGTTCCTTTCTTTTTTAAATTTTGGAAAAAATATGGCTTTTCCGACTCAGAATCAGGAGCACAATCGATTGCGATAGTTTAAGAAATGTCCCCATTTTTCCATACGTAATTTTATGATTCAGCAGGGCTACTACGAAACTCGAAGCTCGAAGTTTCTATCGTACCGTCCCTCTCGCTCTCGTATTAAATAGTATAAGTGTCAGAGGGACGACACGACACGAACTTCGAGTTTCGAGTTTCGTAGTAGCCCTGCAGCCTGCAGTTGTGTTACGCCCGTACTAACTGTCATTTTTTGGGAACATTTTTTTAAACTATCGGATTTGATTGTGCTCTTGATTCTGAGTAGGAACAGCCATATTTTTTCTAAAAGTGAAAAAAATAAACAAAGGGACATCTGTACACGATAATGCCTCAAGACGATATTGCGGCACATTGTAGCACTGTTTTTTGTGCTAACACTAAATCTAAATCTACCGTGAGGGTGAGGACACGAATATCAGAGATAAAATATATCATTAACTTTACTTTGCACATAATCAGTAAAATGTGTGCCAGTAAAAAAGGAGAAAAAGTAATATTTCATAACAATAATCAAGCAGCTACTAAGCTACCTCAAACATGCCACCCAGTCACACCAAATACTGGAATGATTTTACTGGAATAGTGTAAACAGGGCATAATGAAGGAAATTATCTCTCCTATCAGCGCGCTTACTTCATTGAGCAATTACATTATGAATTATTGAATACTGTTTCATACAAATTACCAATGAAGGCAAATTATCCGCCCCAGATGCGACCCTGATACAAACCACGATCCTAAAACATGTTAACCTACCTAGTACCTCTCCAATTTTGTTAGTGAACAGAGATGTTACGGAGACCCAGTGTTAGTGTATAAGTTGAAAGGGGGAAAGTAACTTTGCTACCCGCCGGTAGATGGCGGTGTACATATTTTGTGTGAAGGTAACGAGTAACGACACGTCACCTTAAAATGTATAAAATAAGATGTAGCATAAGAATAAAATTAAAGAGAATAGTTCCTGACTTAGGTACTGAAAGCGCTTATCAAAGTGGTAATAGTTAAGGATAGAAAGTACTTATCAAAGTGGTATCCGTAATATTACAGTTTGACTCTCATTCAGTCGGAGATCATAATCTGTTCTGTAAGATATTCATCAATTTATCAGAGGGTCTGAGCCTAAAGAGCGGAAAAATCTTAATTATTCGGAATCCCTGTTTTGTTCGTACGACAGGCATTATTTAAATGAAGGCAAACAAAATTAGGTATGCCGCCGTTTTACACGCAATATTTCTTAATACTTTAATACCTTTCTCTGAGTGTAATTGTGTACAGTCAGATCTAAAAGCAGTGTTCAGTTCTAGCTGTTTTTTTACTACGAAACGAAAGAAAATAATGAAATAAAACACTTATTCGTGACAACATGGGAAAAGGCATGTCACGAAATGGTCAAATCAGTAAACTTGGTGTACAGATAGCGCGCGAGTTGAATGCAGTTAGGGACTGGGGTGAAGAGCGGGAGCCTCTCCCCCCGCTAGCCACACGCCCCGCCTAAGTCGCCATTAGTGTAGTGCTGTTACGACTACGATGGATGAAACAAATAAAAGGTCAATTTTTTTTTTTGGCCCAGAAAACACACAAATCTATACAAAGAATGGATGCTAGTGGATGAAAGTATGGATCTATTGTCTATTCTTTCTTTGTCGGACAAATTAAAATGAAAATAAACAGTTTTGATTGTAAAATTAAAATCTACCAGCAGCTTTGAAAGACAGGAAAACCATCATTGACATAAAGAAAACGCTGCAAAAAACTTGGTGCAAATACATTATTTCCACAAAAAAATTTAAATAGGTACAAAATTCAATTTCTATGTAAGTACCTATTGCTACTTAACCACAAATCCATTATAATCCGTATAATATTATAAATGCAAAAAAGACTCTGTAGGTCTGTCTGTTACTTCTTCAAGCTTAAACCGCTGAATCAATTGGAGATAATTTGAGACCCTAGGAAGGACATAGGATATTTTTTATCCCAGAAAATAGCAAAGGTCCCGCGGGCGGGATAGCCATAAACGAATCTTTCATAGAAAAAGTCTCGAGCAAAAGCTAGTTGAATATAAAATGCTATTTATTCAGGACTGTACGTAGATGGTCTCAACGCACAACAACTCTAAGCTTAGGCGATAATATAGCGCTCTAGTCTCATGGCAATACCCTTATTAATGAGAGGTCCAGCTATTTTAATCTCAAATAAAACCCTGTACCCTCAAACCCTCATTCCCGGAGACAAAATGCTTGGATTAAATATATACATTGTCTAGTAATCCATCCATACTAAAACTAATACTTATTATAAATGCAAAAATGTGTGTGTTTGTGTATTTGTATGTTTGTCCGTCTTTCATGTCGAAACGGAGCGACGGATCGACGTGATTTTTGGATAGAGATATTTTATGGGCCAGAGAGTGACATAGCCTACTTTTAATCCCGGAAAATGCACAGTTCCCGAGGGACCAGCGCGCGATAACCGAATTACACGCGGGCGAAGCCGCGGGCAAAAGCTAGTGTTCAATATTTTTTTCCATTTTTAGGGTATCGACTTCAAAATTAAAAAAACGAAACCTTATAGGATCACTATTTTGTCCGTCTATCTAGGCTTCCGTAAAGTCCTTCATCTCAGGAACGAGTCGAGTTATCGAGCTGAAATTAAATATCAAATCTCAGGTCTGCTGCCCCTTAAAGGAGCTGCCACACCGCTGTTTAAAAAAAACGGTGACTGCGTATGGGTACCCTTTGTTTTGCTTAGGAAGATGACTCTGCTAGCAATAGGCCGACTTCGCACTTGGCTGGTTTTTTGTACTATAATAATAATATAGTAATATAAATGTAGAGTTTTACTTAAGAAACACCTTAGTTGGCGAGATAAATATAATTCAAAAGAAAACTCAAAGAAACACAATCTTAATTAAAATAAGTAAATCAAACACGTCTTTCGCACACACGTCTTACGTCTTTCTCCTCGACACTCATTCACTCCATCTCCGTCATTCGATCATCACATTCAATCAGTCATTCAGCATATCACTCATTCCTACAGCTCGGCCTTCCTGCTGTGCCTGTCCTCGGCACACCGTACCTAAAGTTACACAATGCAAAACATCTTTAAACAAACTACCATATACTGAAAACAAAACTAAACCGTCATCCATCTAAATAATAAAACAAACTCTTAACAGTAACACCTAAGTAGACATCTCATCATAAATATCTCAACTCATCAATAAAAAAAAAAAATCGTTTGTGGGGCAGTCAGTCGAATACTTTCGTGAAACCGAAAAAACATAAAGAAATAAAAACTCTAACTTATATGCAGTGCAGCATAACGTCTTTTGACTGACCCGCAGTTCATTGACCCCTAGGCCACGGCTTCATGTAATCAGACTGACGTAGAGTACGAGTGGGTCCTTCTGTCGACTGTCTGCCTTCTCTACGTCGTACCGGTCCTTGCCCGTCACGGCTGTCACGCGGTAGGGTCCCAGAAATTTAGGTTTCAATTTCACACATTACCAAACTGCGTCCTCATGATAGGCACACGATCTCCAACATGATACAATGTGCTAACTTTGCGTCGTTTATTGTAGTTACGTCTATTTTCTTCTGCACCTTCAATATCTGCGCCTTCGCTGAACTTCGTAGCTGCTCTCGGTTACAGATATAAGCATCTCGTTCCCTTGCAATAACATATCGTATATTTCAATATCTCCTTTGTTCGCATTTTCGTTCCAAACATAGTTCAAATGGTGTATCGATACTTCTTTGATATGTGGCTATTAAGAGCTGTCTGCAGTCTCGCAACATGCTATACCACAGTCCTGGATCTGAAATGCACAGCTGCCGTCAGTACTGATGCCAAAACGCGATGGATTCTTTCAACTTGTCCGTTTCCTCTTGGAATTCCAGTCGTATAAGCGTATGTTGAATATTCTCAGTCTGACAATATCCTTTAAACTCGTTGCTCGTAAACGCAGCTCCTCGATCTGTAATAAGTCTATAAGGATTACCAAAAGCCTGTTGATGTATCCTTAGCTTGTCCAAAGTCTCTTTCGCCGTTGTACTTTTAGTTGAGAATACCCAAACAAACCGTGAATGCGTCAACAATCGTAAGTATGTAGTTATACTGCTTCTTTGTTCAGATAAAGGTCCAATATGATCGCAAATGTAGTGTGTGCAATGAATACTGCCCTTATCAATGCAATGAAGAAAACCTCTTGTTTTCCACTCTTCTTAGTCGCCAGCAGACATGGAATGCATGTGACTATAAACTCGTCTATCTTCTTATGTAAATCTTGTATATGATAATCTCTACTAATAACTCCACCATCTTCTTTTCCAAATGTCCATTCTCATGTACTCTTTTTATGATATCACCTTCCATTCCCTGTGGAATGACTAATTGCGTCCTTTGTAGAGTATATCATTCTGCATACAGTAATCTGTATGGTTTTTCTTTCAAATTCTCGAATCGCCCTTAAGCCACAATCTAGTTCTTGAGCTTTCTTGATCTGCTCATGGAATTCTCTGTAACTATCTCCGACATATCTACTCAAAGCATCAACATGTTTCATCTGCGATCCTGTACGATGTACTATTCATAGTCGTATTCCTTTAGTACTAATACCCATCGAGCTACTCGGGTAGTTAATCTTTTTTCCTCAGCGTCATCTCAAAAGCCTGGCAATCAGTAATAATTTTAAAATTTAGTCCGTATAAAAATGTCTAAATTTCTTCACTCCTTCAATTATTGCTAAAGCCTCAAGCTCGTAACTCGTGTACTTCTGTCTGCGTCATTAGTCTTCCTGCTCATATAATACACCGCGGTTGCATATGGTTGTCATCTGACATCGTTGAAGAAAATAGCAGCTACTGCGTACACGATGCATCCGTGTGCATTCTGTGTACAAACATGGTCAAAAATCTTAATACAGGCTTACTTATCAGTTCCTTCTTCAACATGTTAAACGCTGCTTTCTGAGGTTTACCAAATGCAAAATCAACATCTTTCTTAAGCAATTCTGTTAAAGGTTGTGCAATAAGAGCAAAGTTTTGGATAAACTTCCTGAAGTACGATGCTAAACCAACAAATCCATGTAACTGCTTCACGTTAGTAGTGAGGAAATTTACCACAGCATCTACTTTCTGGTGTTGGTTGCACAGTTCCGTCTCCACAACATGACAAGGTACTCCACCTCCTTTGGATCAGTTGCGCCTTCTTCCAGTTAATCTCGACTCCATACTGAGATGCTCTTACTAGTACTAACTTAAGTCGTTCAACGGCTTGTGTCTCGTCCTCTCAAATTATAATGACGTCATCAATAAAAATCAGAACAATTCCCATCTCAATCAAATCTCTGAAAATCGCATTAATAAATCTTGTGAACACCTTTGGACATACCGATAAACCAAACGGAGCCTTTAAAAATCGTATTGCCCGTTATGTGTCACAAACGCAGTATATTTGGACAGAGTCTTCGTGAACTGTCAAAGAAATACCCATTCTTCAAACCAATTGTACTAAACACCCTTCCCTTGCGCTTATCAATATGATCTCCTATGACTGGAAACGGATATTCGTCTTTCACCATCTTTTTGTTTATCTGTCGATAATCAACACAAATTCTAGTGCTACCATCCTTCTTCTTGACAAGCACCAATGGGCTAGCGTACTCGAATAACTTACCCGAACCACCCCGTCTTCTAGCCATTGTTTCACCTGACGCTCAACCTCTTGTTGCTCGGCCAAAGCCCAGCCGTCGTGGTCGTTGCGCAACGGGACGTCATCTTCAATGTAATACGCAACTGAACTGAGCATCTTTCGTCTTGTTAGGCCGATACGTCTCAACAACTTGTCTTACCTCCTCTTGTAAACTCTGGATCCTTCAGTAACCTATAACATCGGAAACCACAAAAACTACACATAAAGTTAGGTACCAATCATTACTAGACTTTAATAAAAGTACTCGACTGCCTTCCATAACAAACGTTACATTCTTTAAAAAAATCTTGGCCTAAAATTATAGAAAACGGCATTACATTCCTAGGCACAATATGTAAAACTACGTCTTCGAAACATTGTCCATCTATAAAAAGTAGTTTTGATAAAACCTAACGAATAAACACGCGTCGAACCAAGTCCACTCAAAGAAATCATGCCTGTTCATATTTTGGCGCCTTTAAAGCTTGTAAACAGTCAATCGAAATTAAATTTAAGTCACTTCCTGAGTCTATCAATGCACTAATACTTTACCAAATAAAATAATTTCTTTCATCGGTTTACGATATACGTCGGCCGTCCGCCATCCTCGTTGACATTGTTGTTGTCACTCATGTCATTCGCTACAGTCGTCTCTTGTGGCGCCGTCATTGCCGCCATCTTGACCGAACCGAATGAAGTCCAGAACTCGTTCCGTCGTTCGCTCTTGTTCCGTCGGATGTTGTTATTCCCGTGTATTCGAATCTTTGAACGCACAGTGACTGCCGCTGATCCGCCATTTTGCCTTTGGTGACTTTACTTGTACCTGCCGTCGATGCACATTGCCGATGAAATGTGACCAAATTCATTGCACCGGAAACATTTAGTCCCTTGGCTTGTGCGGCACTCATTGGACATGTGGTTATTCTCTCCGCAACTGTAACACTTACTTTTCGGCTTATTTCTAACTTCTTGGTTAGGCAAATTGGGGTCTTCTTAGTCTTCGAACTCTTTGATCGTCTCGTAAATTTGAATTTTTCTTTAACTCAGAATATGTCGTCACTCCATAAACATCATTTTCTTCATTGGGTCGTCTTTATACCGTCGATGATATATTGATCGCAACATAATCGGGCATCTTCCCACGTTTACCCAGTTCTTTCATGATGAGCATGTAGTCGATGCACGATTCGTCAAACTTCTTCACTCGTGAACTCATCATTTCGTGGATAGTCTGCTGTCAATGGTATCAGGGAATTCCTTTAAAAAGACTAGCTTTTAACTCATTCCCACGTCTTGTACATCCTCTCAGCGCGAAACCATAGTGCCGC
>NC_133487.1:16489630-16513143 GCF_025370935.1 Choristoneura fumiferana | reverse complement strand
ATTACTTACCTAACATCTAGGTACTTCAGAAGGTCATGATCAAACTCCAAAATTCTCCAAATCACTAATCTGGCAACACTGGTGAGGTGTGAGGGAATCACCGCAGTATATCGACCTAGTTTTGTCACTGTTCGTTGTATGTAGTGTTGTAAAAGACTCGAGTTGTGGAGTCCTAATTTTATAGACTCGACTCACTTAATAGAGGACTCGGTGAACTCGAAGACTGAGTCCTAAGTCGTATCGAGCGCGAGTAAACTATCGAGCGTGAGTCTAGCGACTCGAGTTTTCTCTATAGCTAGTCTTTGAAAACACTGGAGTACTACTACTACTTACTACTGGACTACTTCAACTGCGACTATTAGTTTCCAAAACTCACGGCTAGATTCGCAATATGACTCATCATCATCATCATCATCTCAGCCTATATACGTCCCACTGCAGGGCACAGGCCTCCCCTCAGGATGAGAGGGCTTGGGCAGTAGTTCCCACGCGGGCCCAGTGCGGATTGGGAACTTCACACACACCATTGAATTGCTTCGCAGTTTTGTGCAGGTTTCCTCACGATGTTTTCCTTCACCGTAAAGCTCGTGGTAAATTTGAAATGTAATTCCGCACATGAATTTCGAAAAACTCAGAGGTGCGAGCCGGGGTTTGAACCCACGATCCTCTGCTTAAAAGGCCATAGGTCAAACCACTCGGCCATCACGGCTGCAATATGACTCCGAGAGTCTAACAGCGAAAATTTATTGTAAGTATTGAAATTTAAAGAATGTTAATAAGTGAAAATTATTTACATTACGAGTAGGTACAGTCAACGTCATAAATAAGTGATAATTTCTGTACCTTGTTGCTTTCAGTCGTTACACAATTTGGTATGGCTTTTCAAACATGACGTTAAAGTGACAAGGTACAAAAGTGATCACGTATTTATTACGTTGACTGTACTATATAACAAAAAATAAAATAACATCGTATCAGTCACTAATTAGTAATGTAGGGGAGGTGGGCTTAACACTAATGCAGCGTATACAACCAATAGAAACGATTCATTTACACATCCTCGCACAGCACATCTCTGGTGGAATGGAAACAGCTGAGCGGAGCGAGGCGAGGTAAATGAAGCGTTTCTATTGGTTAATGAGAAACACATTGCTCGCCACACATCCTCGCATATTATTGGTGGAAACGCTGCTTTAACACCGGATATTTAAGGGGAAAAACATAATTGCTTAATTATTAATAAAAAATATAATGTTACATTTTTTTTTTCGGTTTTACGTTTTTGTTAAAAAAAAACTTTATTTCTCACTTTGAGACTATCAATGCTAGAAAGCTGTAATTTTTTTCACGGATACATGTAGCAACTACGCAAACAGCGGTAGGAAAAAAATTGGGGGAAAAAAAACATTATTTTTAGGTACCTACCGTACACGTAAAATAGGGGTGTTTTTTTTCTGAACTAACCCTATAGTGTGGGGTATCGTTGGATAGGTCTTTTAAAACCATCAAGGTGTTGCCACGACGATTTTTCAATTCAGTGGTCTGTTTGCGAAATATTCAACAAGTGCAAATTTTCATTAAAACCGAGCGACCCTCCCCCTCCCCCTCCAAACTGTAAACTGTTCGATGAAAAAATCAGGATTTTAGTAATTTATAAGGAAAACTACTAACAGCTAAGGCTGCGGCTCCATTGAGGCGGAGACGAGCGGAGCGGAGAGGAGACGTGTAGGGACTTATTAGTTGAATCCACATCTCGCCTCCGCCTCATTATCATCAGACGTGTAGGGATTGCTCGATCCCTACACGCCTCGTCTCCGCTCCGCTCGTCACCGCCTCAGTGGAGCCACAGCCTAAGACATAAGATTGCTTGAGAATTATTAGTAGTTTACGAGTAAATAGCAGCCTAAGGTGTAAAATATCGAGTACTGCCTTTTCGCAACGTAACTTTTGGCAACCTGTTTCATTTCGCAACTTTTCATTTCGCAAACTCTAAAACTGTTAACATTTCAGCATTTATTTCAGGGCCATCGTGTAGAACCCTTTGGGTTAGGTTGGGTTAGTTTTATAAAAATCCTGAAATATTTACAGTTTCAGAAATATTAAACAGTTGGGAAATGAAAAGTTGCGAAATGAAACAGGTTGCCAAATGTTATTCGCCGAAACATCAGTAAACCATAAAATATACCTAGACTTGGAAGATTCCGTACGAAATGCTTAGAAAAATATTACTTGATTTTTTAGTAATGGCCACAGAACCCTATCTTGGGCGTGTCCGACACGCTGTATCCCGGTTTTTTACACAGCGATTCCATTAAACTCAAACAGGCTTGCCTGGCAAGCCTGGGGTTCTGGACCATCAGTCCGTCAGTCGAGAAGGTTTCACGATAATTCTGTCGTCACTCTGACCAGAACTGACGCCAGAAAGAGCGTGTAAATAATCGAAGTCGAATACCGGGTGTGGCCTGTAATATGAGCAAATTATTAAAACATAGATCATACTCCTCAAACTGAACAACATTAATTCAGCTACTTTTAAAAATAATATATTTTTTATTACACTGTAAAGTTTATTCGAAGAAGCAATGTAAATCTTCTTCTTCTTCTTCTCTTTTAAAATATGGCGTTTCTGTCCTAATTAATAGGACCATTTCTCCGGTGTTGAGGTAAACTCTCTTTGAGAGGGACGTTGTACGGTAATTGTAGTTTTTGCAACTTGATAGTATAATTCCAGAAATCACGTGGAGACCATTTGCGCATTAAAAAATGTTAGACACGAGAGCAATATAGAATTTTGGGATCACTGTTCACTGTTAAGGTTAATCGCCACATAAAACACTATCAAAATTATACTTCAACCAGCCAAAGAAACAGAAATAGCAAAATTAGATATTGTCTACATCCGCATTGTGTAAATCAAAAAGCTTGATGTTTGTAGCATGACGGGCGACGTCAGTTGAGTTCTAGGATGGCGAACATTGATAGCAGTATTTAATTTGTATGAGAAAAGAAAAATTCAAAGATTCCATTATTTTTAAAAGTCGCTGAACTAATGTTATTCAGTTTGACGAGGACGGTCTATGTTTTAATTTTTTACTCTTGTCACGGGCCACACCCCGTAGGTATAAGCCGGGTATTGTTGGAAGCTACAAATTATTGATGAAAAGAAATAACGATTTTCCACGTAAACAAGCCCGAGATACAACTTATTTAATAAAATGAAACAGTGTTCCTGTGTTGAGATGAAAGGTCGTCAGGGCAGCTATCATGGTAGTTTTATGATACGACTTTATCGCCCTCTAGAGATGCTGGAGGAGTCACGACAATACAGAATACAGACAGACCAGCGCTAGATTTTGAGGTTTCAAGGACTTTAGAGATAGTCGGTGTAGGTACCAATACAACTTTTTACTTGTATACAGCACACAATATTCACACCTTGTATTCTATTTTTTTTTGTTGTTTAAATGTTTTGTTTCAATTTTATCTTGTGTTTAAAATGTGATTGTTTATTGTAATGTAATCGAATAACTCAGGGCAGGCAGCCATGTTGGTTGTGCACATGGCCTTGCATAATGAGGGCTATCGTTTTTTGTCTCACTAGATGGCGCACTGTTGCGTGAGGTTTTTAATTATGGCTTTAAAAGTCTGTTATTATGGGCGTGAAAACAAAGTTTAGATTAAAATCATGTTAAATACACCTTAAAACCGTACCATAAAAATATCGAGCATGCCACAGTGTTGCATAGTCCCCGTTTTGTTCGGAAAAAAGGGAGGACAAAGGTTTCCGAAAGACAAAACTGTCTCAAAACACAGACATTCATTGCCCCGGAACGCATATTTGCCTTAATTAATTCCAGATATTGCAAAATATTAGCTAAATTATTCTAATTATAAATAAACCCGCGTAGCTCACCCAAAAACTATGAGATTTGACATTTCGGAGACCTCACGCTACACTAGCGCCTCTAGTGGCGAATTCATACGCGATAGCCCTCATTGGTTGACGTAGTGGTATTATTCTCTTCTGTATATTTCAGTCGGCTGTTCGCCGCCAGACGGCGCTGCCCGACTCGGGCACAACGGCTCCGTTCAGCGTAACGCGTAGAGCCGTGTTGCACGACACGACACGGTGACCGTCTAAAATGGTCTCGCCGGAAGACCAGGGCTGGCTCCACCAAAGGAGCCATATATATATATATTTAATTTTATTTTTTGTAAGTATTTCGTATTCTCATTTTATTTTATTTCACTTTATTATTATTATGTTTTTGTTCTGTATCTATTATTTATATGTGTGTCCCGAATCAATCTTTTCATTTTCATTCATTTTCGATACAAGATATTAATTGAATAACTGAAACTCCCAAAAATATTTTTTCATTTTTACTTAGAGGATTGCATTTATTTTCGAAAACTTAAATCGTGGTCTTCAGTGACGTTGCATTGCACTAAAACAACTGTGTCAAATTTGATGGCTCTGAACCCAGCGGTTGAGATTACGAGATTATCGTGATCCCGTGGGAATGTCGCGATAAAAATTAGCCTATGTGTTATTCTAGATGTCCAGCAACTTACATACCAAATTTCATGACTCTAAGCCCAGCGGTTGTTATTTCAAGATTTTATCCCTATCCCGTGGGAATATCGTGATAAAAAGTATTTTATGTTTTAATCCAGGTTATAAACAAACTTTTTGCTAAATTTCATACAAATCTGTCCAGCCGTTTCAGCGTGAAGAAGTAACAAACATACTCACTCACTCACAAACTTTCGCATTTATAATATTAGTAGGATTAGGATAACAATAATAAATAACAAAATTAATCTACTGAATTTTGTTCTATTTCCAAATACAAACCTTGAATTGACCTTAAAACCTTGAATGAGTCATTATTCATTGTAATATTATTGGTGAATCCCCGAACAATCCCAAGATACTACTAGTAATACAGCTGCGTTCCGTTTCAGATATCACGTTCTTCACACCTGTCTAGCGTTCAATGAAAAACGCAGTTACAAAAAAAAACGGGTAGCTAGTGCTGACACAATAGTCATTTCGCAAGTTTTAAATCTTAGTTTCTAAATTCAGTTAACATAATACGCTAATAGAGATTTTTTTTTAATTACATAAAACCGCCTTAGACTGGAGACGTGCTTAAAATGGAACGTATTTGCCTCTATCTATAGATAACGCTTGTTGAGTGAGTTATCTTCGTTCTTGCAGCGATTACAAATTACATCGATTGCATTGCCACTTGTTATTTGTGAGCTGATTGCGAAAGTTTCTTGAAACGCTAAGTAAATATTAACATTTTAGCAACTTTAGACAGATAGAACGGCTTTACAACACTGTAAGTATTTTTCAAGTATTTTTTTTATATGAGATTGCACCGAGAGTCGCAGAAGAACCGAAGTAAGTGAATTCTGGGGTCGCAAATTCCAATGCTTATTTACTTGAACTTTGAGTTCGGAGGGACTTGAATAGTATGGAGGAGGACTTGATGTAATTTTGGTAATGAATTTCCCTGGGTTTCAGAATTTAGGTTAGCATAAATATGTAACTAAGCAGGTACCTTTGCTTTTTTTTTTTTTCAAAATATAAACAAGAAATACCTATGGACTAAAATAGAAAAAAACAATTTTATTATTACAAATATAAGCATTTAGTTAAATAAATTAAAAAATATAGTTTTAAGAATATAAAGTCACTATTTTTTTTTGTGAAACATAACTGTATAGGTACAATACAGTGATAAAAGAAACGATATTATAGTCTTACCATGCTTTGCCAATCGGCGTACAAAGTAAATTAAATTAGAGAGTGAGAGAAGATAAAAATAACAAAACATCAGATTAAATTTTACAAAAGAGATCATTATTAAATTGAAATAAAAATCATATATATATACTTAAATGAAATAACAAAAATTAATTAATGAAATAGAATTGAATTAAGTTATATCTTAATAAGTCACTAGGTCAAAATGTCATTAAATGATTGTACAGTCAACGTCATAAATAAGTGATCGTTTCTGTACCTTGTCGCTTTCAGTCGTTACACAATTTCGTATGGCTTTTCAAACATGACGTTAAAGTACAAAAGTGATCACTTATTTATGACGTTGACTGTACCTGTCAAGAAATCATGATTTGAATAGTAACAAATAACCCTTTGTAGAAATATAGCAATGCATAAAAAATAAAAGTTAGTACATGAACATTTATTTTATTATATTCTTTAATTTTGCTCGAGACCGAAGTGAAAAGCAGTGTATAATCTTCTTAATATATAATAAAACCGGCCAAGAGCATGTCGGACACGCCCAAGATAGGGTTCCGTAGCCATTACGAAAAAAATCAAGTAATATTAAGTGCGTTATACCGCAACTAAAACACTTAATATAGTCTAAAAATTTATTACCAAAAAAGAGCGTATCTTCAGCACTTACGTCCTTTTGTTGAGAAGCGCAGTTTTTCGGCAATAACTCAAAAACGGTATATCCGATCATGTTGAAACCAATATTCGTTGAAAGTATTTATTAAGCGTTACCTTTCCATATTTTTTGCGTATTTTTGGGCAAACGGTTTACAAGATAAGGGGGACACAATTTTTGCTACTTTGGGAGCGATTATTTCCGGAAATCTTCACTTAATCAAAAAAGTTTTTGAGAAACCTTACTATCTTTTGAAAAGAGCTGTCAAACTATGTGCAACACGTTGATGCGAGTTAAAAAAAAAAACAATTTCTATTACGTGTATGGAGTGCCCCCCCTATAAATATTTATTTTTGTAATTTAACTACAAAACTAAATAGCGGCTTTGATAAGACACCTGTACTCCAAATTTCATTGATATACATTTTGTAGTTTTTGAGTAAAATGCCTGTGACATACGGACGGACGGACAGACAAACAGTGACGGACTTGACGAAACTATAAGTATAACTATAAGTATATTGACGAAAGTATAAGTTTTTGCCATTTTAGCTCCGGCACCCTAAAAATGAATCCCTATTTCCCTTGGTCACGGCATCACGCGTAAACGGCTGGACCTATTTCGCTAATTCTTTTTTTGTTGTGTTTCCTATCGTCAGGAAAAGGTTCTTACAAAAGAAGATTTCGAAAATTAAAAAAAAAAACTACACCGGGGGCGAATCCGCGGGCACCAGCTAGCTTCTTCATAAAACCAACTTTTGGTCATTATTTGAGCATTTATTCCGTTTTATTAACGTGGGCACAGCTCTGTTGACACGGTAAAAGATTCTGTTACAGTATCCAAGTTATATTAGAAGTACCGGACATCTAAAAAATAATCGAAAATGTCATCAAATTCTACAGACCAAAAATTGAGGCGGGTTAATAAAACGCTCCCTTGACTTAATGCACCGCTCTAACTTGGAATATTTTCAGGTGCCACGTTTTAACCACAAAACATTAAAAAACTTTTCTTTTTAAATTTCAGGTTAAGATGAGAATTAGGACGTTTTGTAAGTTCATTGAAGTGAACGAGTTGGAGCCTATCGTTCTTCAAAACTCCACTGTTGTTATTGATGGGATGAACTTCTTCTGCAGGTGCTTCGTTGAGAGCCAACTCCCGTCCCAATTTGGCTGCGAGAGTCATCGCTTCGCGAATTACTTGCGGAAATACCTTGCTATGTTCAAGAAAGCTAACATTAAATGCTATTTCGTCTTCAAGGGCGGACACCAGTACGTAGAGGACATGGAAAAAGTTAGAGATGTCTCTCCAATTTTTATGATGGACATATTGACGGAGGTGGTACACGAAATGGGGTTCCACTATGTAACATGTGAGTACGAGAGCAAAAAAGACATCATTGAACTAGCGCAAGTACTTGACTGCCCTGTTATTAGCTACGACATCGAATTCTGCTTCTCAGGAGTCCAGTACATCCCAAGTAATGAGCTCAAATACAGCGAAAGAGACAACACTATTAAATGCCGCTATTTCTTGTTGGAAAAATACATGGATAAGTATAAATACACTGTGGAAAAAATGGCTTTATTCATAGTGCTAACAGACGAAAACATATTTCCTGAAAACTTCTTCTTGAGATTTTTCGAACGCATTAACGCACCTGTAACTTGGTACCAAAGAAATTCGCGGTTGCTGTATTGGCTGTCAAAAAATGACATAGAAAAAGCTTTGAAAATTGTTTCCCAGTTTGTAAATGCTGAGGAAATGAAAAAGTTTGTAGAAGAGGTGGACAAAGCTCAGGTAATGATAGGGAGGCGCGAGACGGGTGGGATAGGAGCCGCCTACTTGCTGGACCGCGCAACCGTCGCCGTGGCTCGCAACGACCCCAAATGGTTTCCCAAAGGAGTCGCCGCTAACCACGTTCCCAAAACCTATATCAACCTCCATCGGTTTAAACAGTTCTATAGCCCTGTATCTCAAGATCCAGTACTAGTTGACCCGATGTTCTTGTCATTGGAAATTGTAAAGTACGCATACGACCTGCTCACCAATTTCCAAAACGATGGCTTCATGTTTGAATACGACATAAATGATGAAAGAGAATCTATGATCGTGTCTCAGAAATATTCAATTCGGAAGCCGGAGTACGAAGCGAGCATTTGCGTGTTCGAGAACGGTTGGGGCGAGGTGCGCGAACTCGGCTTATTCCAGCATTTCCTTAAGGAGTCAGTGCGGTTAGTGCACCTGGAACCCCTGAATAAGCTCCCGGAGGACGCTCAGCTTCTCATGATAGCCCTGGTCTACTTCTCCCGCAAGAAGCAAGTCGACACGAGCACAGAGGCGGTTTGTGTGTTGCTCTCATACACAACTTTAAGCCTCGTGCGTGAAAAAAGAGGCATGAATCTTCCGAAGCCTCCATTCCCCTCCAAACCAATTCTCGACTCTACAACGGACAAGAGCACCGTGACTGACGTCGACTGCAGTATTGCAGCGGCTATCATAGAGGAATATCTAACAGTTTCGGACGTTGATAACGAGGACATTTTATATGATACACTGCAGCCATTAAAAGAATTTCAGTATTGTCTGCATCAGTTAAATTGCTTGAACTTGTTGTGTGGTGCTCCATTTACACGGACGGTGTACAGCCGCACTTACGCCGCTTCTATGGTGTTTCGGCTGCGCCTGGCAGTGGGTTCCGGGGGTTGGAAACCGTTCTTCGACAAGCTCTTGGGTCCTGCGTCAACCGTCTATGCTTTTCTGAACGGTCTCATCGAAGTTTACGAGACACTATTAGAGTTGAACTAAGAATTACGCAAGTTAGTTCTAAAAAAAATGTGGCTCTATCCATCATAAATTTGGCCAGTGTCTTTGCCTGGTGTATATTTTTTTCACATTTTTTTCTTTGTTTTTATTTTTTCTAAAATGAAACCTAATTGAAAATACAAACTGAAATATAGATGCACAGAAAAAACCAGAAAAATAAGACCATCACTGGGAATCGAACCCAGGTCCTCGGTATTCCGTACCGCGTGCTATACCGCTACACCACTGATGGTCAACGGTACCGACACGAATTTCCCTATGCATCTCATATCTCAGCTTGTGTTTCTTACTTAGTCACTTAAGCAGCGACGCTAGCGACATCTATGCCGTAAGCCCTCAAACTTTTTTTTTTTTTTTTTTTGGGTTCGATTCCCAGTGATGGTCTTATTTTTCTGGTTTTTTCTGTGCATCTATATTTCAGTTTGTATTTTCAATTTCGGTTTTACGGGATGACCGTAAAAGTAAAAATTTGGAATTGAAATAAAAAATACAAAAAGATTCCAAAAAACCAATCTTAATTTGATTGCTTAGAAACGATATCTCTTGTCCGGGTGAGCGGTTAGTTCCAAAGGAATGCCGAAAAAAAAAGTTTGAGGGCTTACGGCATAGATGTCGCTAGCGTCGCTGCTTAAGTGACTAAGTAAGAAACACAAGCTGAGATATGAGATGCATAGGGAAATTCGTGTCGGTACCGTTGACCATCAGTGGTGTAGCGGTATAGCACGCGGTACGGAATACCGAGGACCTGGGTTCGATTCCCAGTGATGGTCTTATGAGTACATGCGAGGGTGAGAGGGACGCTACGATACGAACTTCGATTTTCGAATTTCGTAGTATCCCCAGTCCCCACTGCTCTTAAAATAATTTCACGGAATGAGGGCTATCGCGAATGAATTCGCCGCTAGAGGCGCTAGTGTAGCGTGAGGTCGCCGAAATGTCAAATCTCGTAGTTTTTGGGTGAGCTGCGCGGGTTTATTTATAATTAGAATAATTTTGTGAATATTTTGCATTAACTGAAATTAATTATGGCAATTATGCGTTACGGGGCAATGAATGTCTGTGTTTTGAGACAGTTTTGTCTTTCGGAAACTTTTGTCCTCCCTTTTTTTCTGAACGAAACGGGACTAGGCAACACTGCGGTTGCTGGATATTTTTATGGTACGGTTTTAAAGTGTATTAAATATGATTTTAATCTAAACTTTGTTTTAACGCCCGTAATAACAGACTGAAAGCCACACTTAAAAACCTCACGCAACAGTGCGCCATCTAGTGAGACAAAAAACGATAGCCCTCATTCTATTCTAATCGGCCATCTTATCCGGGCCGTCAACTGGCAGTAATACGATTACTTGCGAAGTCGCGTCTCTCCGCAAATTGTTTTGACGGCTTAATAAGGGACTATCGATGGAACACTTCAAGTCTAATTTTATTTAATTTTGTTGGGAGACTGTTCAAGTATAATGTAAATGTACATACAGTCGGAGTGCGTGTGGAATTTTGTATTGGCTCAGGCAGGTCATTATTCGAGCGTTTAAGCTTGTAACACGCAGAGAGCGGTGGCGGAGCGTTGCGGTGCGGGTGCGGCACGGAGGCGGTATTGATTGTAATAAATATTTGAGCTAACATGAAAGAGGGCACACTGTAGTGTGAGCTGTGCCACACGCACACTCTCCCAATATGTAACCTATATAATAAGAATTCATTTATGCTAATAAACAGTATTTACGCATCATTCGTGAGTTTCACTCGTCTCCTCGATCGCCTCCTTACACACATAATATGTAGAGGAGGTGGATCTTAAGCCAGGCAGTTGGCGTGTGGCAGGGCTCAGAAATAAAATATGGAAAGTATCAGACACGGAGCTTTGTTCACTTTGATGCTTCGGTACAACGGATGATGATTATATTCTTATAACACGTAAAACGGAGGATTTAGAATTATATAGTACTTAAATAATAGTACGCAGACCGGACACAGAAGTCAAGAAGTTCAGACAGAAGTGACAGATCAAAATCATGTGTTACAGTAAGAAAGCGAAACCAGTGATGCCATATCCTTCATGTCCAAATGTAAAGAATGACATTCACTAACATAATAGTGCCCTCTTTCACGTAGCTCGATTATTAAACCGGTACCGCGTCCGCACCGCTCCTCCTCCGGCGTCAGTGTGTTTCTAGCTTTATTCCGTATGATTTTCGAGGGCACATTTTTTTGAGATGGTAGAAAGTTCTGATACAGTTTCCTGGCTATCTAGTGAAGTACAAGACGTGTCAAATATATTCGAAAATGACATCAAATTCCACAGCCCATTCATAAAAAATGTGACCACGAAAATGAGGAGGTTTTGTAAAAGATTAAGGCTAGCGTAGCGATCATAATAAAACTTTTTATTTATTGATTTAATATAATTTGTTGGTCAATTATAATCTAAATTTTAAATGTAGAGTTATCAACTTAATTTAATTTTAATAAACTTATTAGTCTTATTATTTTGAGTGGGATTTTCTTATGATTTTATAAATACATCAGTAGGCTACTACAAAATTCGAAGTTCGTATCGTATTAAATAGTATAAGCGTCAGAGGGACCGCACGACACGAACTTCGAGCATGCCCTGCTGCATTAGTATCAACTTTACTGTAATGCTATAAAATATAGTTAAGATGTGGTTCTTTTGTTTTTTGTTAAAATATTACAAGTGCAAAGAGAAAATATTTTGTCATTGCTGTACTTATTAACTAATATAAAGTGTGTTTACGAAATAAATAAAAAACTTAGTTATTTTCATTTATGCCATTTTATTTTCTTGTATTTTATTTATCCGAAATTTTATTTCCATTATTGTTATTATTATTTTTGTACTTGTCAACATATCCGCATCTCAAAATAGATGGCATTCATAAACTTTCAAGTTCAGAAATATTTCTAGTCCAAAGGTCAACGAGATACAATTGTATGTCTATTTGTGACACCAGAGCGAGCTATTTCCGTTAATACGGATGTGATCTTAAAAAAGTTTCTAGCAAAATCAATATTAGGGTATTCGCATGGGTGGCGAAGAAATGTTTTTTTTTTATTTCTTCGGAAATTCGCCAAAAAAGAGTTATGACAAGACAAGACATGACCATATCTTGAAGAATACGTCAGTTCTAAGTAAAAGCCTCCACCTTTATTCAGCTTGATAATGATAGATGTACGGATGACCTTGTTAAAGCCGCGTGTTCACGGAGAATGCAGGCAGTTTTCAACTGAAGCAACTGGACTGCGTCCTACGGCTAATATGATGACGATGATGATGATGATGAATGCATAATAGCCAATCTGTAGTAGATATAAATCCAAAATTAGCCTTGAACTGCAAAAGTGACATCCACGCCATCTACTGCAATTTTGTAAAGGGTAGCATGACCGAAGGAAATCACTTCCCAGTGTTTTGGCGCCATCTATACAAAGGGCGAGAAATTAACTTGGAAACTTGTCTGAAGTTGGTTTCAGACGATTTATGTTAGTAGTAGCTGGAGATCACTAGATGGGGCTAAAAGTTGCAATGGTTCTAAAAGTCGCAAGTGAAAAGCAAAATACACCGTGAGTTTTAATAACCCGAAATATTTTAACAGTGTATTCCTGACGATAATACGAGTAAATAATGTTATATCAACATGGGTCCAATAATGTGTTTTAATTAAACTACTATTTCAGTACAAAATAAATCAAATTAATTGACCGCTTCTTTGTGAACAAATCTTTACATTTAGAAACAGAGAGCGAACATGACACTTCACGAATCACTCCGATATTATACGACGCACGACGAATGCAGTGACTTGCAAATTATGTCCAAGACAAGAATTGTCAAGCTACAGGTCTAGCATGGTTGCGTTGAAATTATTTAAATTTATTGGCACCAATAAAATACCAACCAAAGCCATAAACCATGATTATACCCGAAAGAAGACTTGCCTCTTACACCGGCCGCGCCAATATTTCTGGGGAAAACGTTGCATCACCTCTTTTCGAGAGCACTCCCCTAACTACCAAAGTCAGTATCGGAATCCTTGGTGTTGACATCTCGAGCGAAGTCCAATCCCGCGGCCATTTAGAGGGTAAGGCTAAATTAGCCTCGAAGAAGCTCGGGGTGCTCAATAGACCGAGACAGTATTTCACTCCGCCCCACCGCCTCCAGCTTTATAAGGCGCAGGTGCGCCCACATATGAAATACTGCTCTCATCTGTAGGCAGCGGCTCCCCAGTACCAGCTTCTCCCTCTGGACGGCATACAACGGAGAGTGGCTGCCAATGAATTTCTGATCGACTCGATTCCTTGGCGCTGCGTAGAGATATTAGCTTCACTGTGCATCCTCTATCGCATCTACAACGGGGAGAGCTCCGAGGAGTTGTTCGGGTTGAACCCTGCCGCATCCTTCCGCCACCGCCCTACGCGATAACACTTCCATCCTCACTATTTAGAATTAAGATGGTTGGCAGTCCTCTACTGTGCGTTTTTCCAGAAATTTCCTGCCTCGCACAGCAAAACTCTGGAATGAACTGTACTCCTACCTTAAAGGCCGGCAACGCACTTTTGACCCTTCTGGTGTTGCAGGTGTCCATGGAAGAATCGCTTACCATCAGGCGATCCGTTTGCTCGTTTGTCCCCTATTCCATAAAAAACATAAATACCTCATTGTTTCATCTCATACTAATAGCTGGAAAGGGATGATTACTTTGTTATAAAAGGGATCATGCTAATCAGTCCATATTTTAAATTCTCGTTGTGTTAATTTATACTGAGTAAAATAAAATAAACAACTACTTATACTAAACCATATTATTTATTCTTAAACGGATTTCATTATTTACATTTACAAAACTGTTTTTTATTTCCTCTGAAGCTGTTCGAATCCTTATCAACAATTCTTCTCGCGAGTTTACTGGTTTTGAGTAAACCTTATCTTTCAAAGTCCCCGATAAAAAAAAATCTAATGGAGTTAGGTCGGGTGACCGAGCGGGCCAGGCTATAACGTTGCTTCCGCGGCCAATCCAGAAACTGTCTATGGACATCCGAGAAAGTCGAATGGTGCGGTAGTTGCAGTAGGTACGCGACGAGCCGGGAATCTTCTTCGGTATTCGATGACTGCCTGGAGCGAGTTTCCATTGCAAAATCCGTAAATAAAGTGAATATCCGCTAAATGAGCGGGAGAATAATGCGGCATGGCGAATATTATTTATTACAGTTAATAAAATTTGCAACGTGATTTTATCTTGCGTGACAATCCGCAATAACTTGAAATATGTCATTTTAGTGACATCAATTTCAAACTATCGGCCAGTTGTCAGGGAAGGTATCTAAATAGTTTGCACTCGCGATTGTGAACAGAACAAAACTAAAGTCTAGTCTTAGCGATAAGAGAGGAAAGCTACTTATGACAAAGAAAAAATAAAGATATCATACTCGTAATTATTCAGCTTAGAATACTACGCTGTCTTTCAACTGCAAGTCCCCATCCTTATCACGATGAAAATACTCTCGGTAGGTAGTGAAACCTTTTTGTATTTAGATACCAAACTTAATGAATAGAAACTGGCTAAAAACTATGCAGTTAGTGCTTCTGCATATAAAAGTAGTAGTTGGTTACGTCACACCTTTAGGGTGTGTTAGACTTGAGATTTTTAATATCTCTTAAATTAAGGGTTTTTGGACTATATGTTATACCACATTCTATACTCTAATAAGGCTCTAGAATCGTTGGTTTAAATCTTTCGGGTTATTAAAACCCACGGTGTATACATACCGGGTGGGCCCTGTAACAGGAGCAAAAAAATTAAAACACAGGTTCTACTACTCAAATGGAACGACTTTTGTTCTGCAACTTTCAAAAATGAAGTAATTTTATCAATAAGTTTATTCCAAACAAATGAAATGGTATTTTCAATGTACGGCATCCAGTAGCCTAAATGACATCGCCTGTCACGTAACAAAATGCCGCATTTCACAATACATTGCTTGTTCAATTAAACTTTAAACTATAATAAAAATCATAATACAAGTTATTTTCAAAAGTTGCAGAACTAAATTAGCTCAAGATGAAGAGTGGAAGCTGTGGTGTAATTTTTTGCTCCTTTTACAGGGCCCACCTTGTATATTGTAATCAATCATAGTAATCAGAGCTGCTTTTTATGATTTTTTCAGAAGAAAAGGGAGAGGAATGAACAGAGACGCGGGAAAGGCAAGTTGCCATTTTAAATATATGAAGAAAAATGTATAAGCTGTGGGTTTTTTATATCTACGGTACGCAGTGTGGGGTCATTTAGATGGTAACTGAAATAGGCAGACATAAGAAATAAGATGTTCAGAATGTTCTTCTTGGTTGTGCTATAAGATCTACCTTTATGCCAAATTACAAGTTTCTAGGACAACCGGAAGTACGTTATAGGTTGGTCAGCTCCGTCAATTCGTTTGGAAACGCCTTTTTTAATGACCGTCTAGCTGCTAGACTAGCATAAGTGCACTTTTCCACCATTCCAGAGACGTGGAATCAAACATATTCATTGGTCCACATATACTTACCTACCTACATTTGTACACGTCACATCTCATAATTGACACCATAAACTAGATTAGACGTAGTACAGTCACCATCACCAGCACCAATATCTGATACAACAAGCGTGCACAAATATCTGATACGACACTATTTCTAGGGCCGGAAGGACGTGTCAGATATTTTTGCACGCTCCGCTGTGGCAGGTATTAATAATGATGGTGACTGTACATAGCTGTCTAGCACACGCGTATTGTCTACTTTTCGAGAGCGACTAAGAGACCAAAGACCCATGGTCGTACGGCTTTATTTCGGCATGCTTTAGGTGAAAAACTTAAATAAATGTCCTGTTTTATATAGTAGTGCAGTAGTATAGTCTTCATTGTTATGTGTGAAGTTCCCAATCCGCACTGGGCTCGCGTGGGAACTACAGCCCAAGCCCTTTCATTCTGAGAGGAGGCCTGTGCCCAGCTGTGGGCTGTATATAGGCTGGGATGATGATGATGATGTAGTAGTAGTGCACAGAATTGGGAACTTCCACTTATCTACCTATATACTTAGGTACGCATATGTACTACTACATATAATAGGTAATTTACCCAAGTTTTTCACCTTTAAGTAATGACATTATCTATGTATTTACCTCTTTTAATAATCAACTCACGACTCACCGACAAAACAGAAACAGAATTCCCAGTGAATAAATAAAATGAGCGCTTTACGGTGAAGGAAAACATCGTGAGGAAACCTGCACCCGCTGCGTGGGAACTATGGCCCAAGCCCTCTTGTTCTGAGAGGAGGCCTGTGCCCAGCAGTGGGACGTATATAGGCTGGGATGGATGGAATGGAAATAAAATACAGGAGCATTAACCTAAATAGCATTCAGTAACTGCATTTTACTTATGAATCCCAAATGCCAGCCTGGCCAGGCATTTCGCGCACAACTCTGATGTATTGTCGAATCATAATGACATGAAAAAAAATCCTTGAATGCTACAAAACTACGGCTTATCTGTATTCAGTTTCCAGGTTATCTAGTATGTACCTATGCCGTCTAAAAATAAATGAAAACGTCATCAAATTCTACAGCCCATTCAAAACAAAATGAGACCACGAAAATTGAGGCGATTGAAATGCTCGCACCACCTACGTTATTAAAAAGTTGAATTAGTCGATAAGATTATACATGTCGTTATTTAACTGGAAACATGAAAGTACTTTGTTCAGAATCGATAGTAGAGAAAGAGAGTAATTATTAAATAAGTAACCGCAAAGGAATTGAGATAAAAAAAGATAATTTTATTTCTTGCAAAATCATGATTGTACCTAACTCAAAATTGTCAAAAAGTGAGTTACGATGATATTCCTTGCAGGTGACGATTAATATATATTATTAGTAAGCTAATTGAGACACAGCACATGAGACATAAGTTCGGTTCGCGTGGCTCATTAGTCCAATACGGCATGTTACGTGGGCCACGTAAATCACGAAACGTTCACGAAAGCACGTATCCTAATATTGGGTAGTCTTCGTGCCTCTAGTTAAAGTTTTTCATCGGTATTATACTGGCCGGTAAATATTGTCACCCAGCAAAATATAGAAACTCCAACATTCTGCATCTCGCCATCGAAGTTTTCTCAACTCGGACGCAATATGCAACTTCCTACGGCTCTTCTGTCGGACTTCGGTTCCCATGCCTAGAGAGAGATCTCTCTATGGTAGCCTACTATTCTATACTAGCTCTACACCTGAATTCAGGTAGGCGCAATGGGCCGGACATTTTGACGTTAACTGCATGGCCGACTCAATTGACGTCAAATTAACTGTTATGTAGCCATCGAATCAGTGCTCGTAAACAAGATGCACACAAGCGTTAAAGGGCGTTATTCAAGCGTTTATTCATATGATTTTCGTGGGCACATTTTTGTTGACGTGGTAGAAGATTCTGTTACAGTTTTCAGTTATGTAGTAGAAGTACAGGACGTCTAAAAAATAATCGAAATTGTTATATGACCACGAAAATGAGGCGGTTGAAACTATCGTATGACCCTAAACGTTGGACTACGCAACTGAAATTTCCATCATCATAATTTTTTGGAAGATGTCAATAGGCCATAGGCATTTTTTTGGCATTCATAACTGCTTTTCGTAGCCTAAATCGAATTAAGATATTTTCACACCTCTCCTTCAGAAAAGTAACTTTTCCTCCCTGACGAGAGGGAGCAAAGTGCAACTTTTCTGTTCAAGGCTTTTCTAAGTGTTTTATTGCAAATGCCATTTTTTGAAGTTGATAATTGTAAAGCCACGCCATTTTATATGATGGTTGTTCTTTAATAATATTTAGATATTTTTTTTCTTCAAGTCTCTTAATGCTCGGTGTGAAAAGTTGTATGAGCCACTCGGGAGCAAAATTATTTTCATCTTGGGCGCTAACACTTGAATCCCTCGTTACGCTTAGGATTCAACTTTAGAATCCCTCGCTACGCTCAGGATTCTATTGCAGAATCTAATCTATTGGATTCAATTTACGCCCTCGCCGTAAATACACCATTTTGCTCTCTTGTGACACAAATAACTATTTTGACTTTGACACATATACCTACGTATACGCAGATGTACTTTGGTAGAGGGCAAAGCGCGTGCCATATTATAATACTCTTTGGCGCGCGTGGCCAACTCTCGTCGTCATACTTATGATGCACTAAGTAGGCGTGTATGAAAATGGTATAGTTGGGTAAATTTAGTTTAGTTCAATTGTAACATATCATGTATTGTAACATTGTCAACTATGTTCCAGTTATCAATTTTCATATTTTTATTTTCTTTATCAATGTACTCGTCACGTGTGGTTTCTATTTAGCGAAAAAGTAAGCAGGGGTGAAATGGTAGGTAAAATAAATGCCTGCTCTTAATTTTTTCTACTTTTGCAAAATTAAGTTCATGACAACATTTACAATAAACGCCTATGCCAAATGAGTATTAGGTATTATATAATTGATAGGTACTAAAAAAAAAACTCAAAATTAAATTAGTGTGAAATAATAATAAATATGTAATTTCACAGTAAATTTAGTAAAAAGGCAAGAGATGCTCGAAAACATTCGAAAAATAAAAATGAAGGGCAGTTATTAAAAAAACTAAAAACAATATTTGTCAGAAGTGGGATTCGAACCCACGCCCACAGAAGTGGACTGCGACCTGAACGCAGCGCCTTAGACCGCTCGGCCATCCTGACTTGCAGTGAGCGAGCGAAATTAGCGTTCACGATCACAATTAAAAAATATGGCCCAGAATAAAATAATTTCGGAATCAAGTTTCTGCCTGCGTAATCTTCAGAGCTAAATTTAGGACACAGAAAACTTGCTGTCTAGGGGTGAAGTACATTTAATTTCATTACAATAAATGTATCTACAATATGTACATTGTGAACAGAGCTTGTTTTATAAATTATAATACATCGACATAGAGTTTCTTTACTGACAGATGGTTAGGTTAAGTTAGTCTGTAATGTCACTAGATTTATCATAAATAAATATAATTAACTCCGAGCAAAGCTCGATCGCCCAGGTACTGCAAGATAAAATAATATGAAAAATAAAAAAGTTTATGATTTCCTATGTTTATTTATCTATAACGTCCATTCCGGAACCCTATACATCGCATTAGAGAGTTATAGAATAAATATCTTCCGAAAAGATCGAAATAATATAATATATAATTATATTCAGACCGTTCATTGTCTTATAATCGTGAATTTTGTCTAATATGTGTAATTTTATCAAATATGCCAATTTTTTAAATTGTTTCGAGCAGAAATGTACTATTACGTACAATAGTGCAACACGAGAGAGAAACGAACTTATGACAGCTGTCACGTCAGCAATTGCAATGTTTCGAATAATAAAAAAAATATATTTATTCATTTTAAAATGAAAAAAAAGTAGTAAGTTTTTAATATAACAATATGAGTCCTATCCTAAAAAAAAATGCTAAAAATAAAGTTAATAATGGACGTAGTAACGTTTAACAAAAAGGATCCACCCCTTAACAATTCCTTTTTTGATTTTGGATCCAGTTTCAGTAGCAAAAAAGGCGAAGTTAAAGAGTTGTATGACAGTGCTTTGGATCCTTCTTGTTAAACTACGTCCTTATACCTGTAAATTGTCATTTTCACGTTCCATTTCGCCTAACATTCCTCTTCCACACTGCACTAAAGTTGTGGTTACATTATTATACCTACAAGGAATATCGTTATATATTTTTATCAGGCATCGGTCGGAGTTATTTGTGACCGTTAAAGTTCTAAATAGATGATGTCAGGTGGCAGTGTTGACTACAATAATCACCCAGCGGTGATCAATTTGAAAAATTATTTGAAAATAAAATGTGTTCACCCAGATATAAAATATGGTATGTATATCTTTCTACACAACTGGGTAGTCCTACGAAAGTTTCAACCGCTATCAGTTTCCTGACGCATATATTGAAGAAATGAGAGACAGTAAGCAAGAAATTTGAACGATTTGTAATATATCGTTTTATATCGTTTATATCCTTCCGTTCTACCTCAAATCTTCAGTATAAACGACAGGAAACTGATAGTGGTTGAAACGCTCTGTTGCCCGCTTTTGCAAAGATTTCCATGGGATTATTTTTTTCGGGATAAAAGTAAAACCTACCTTGTGTTAATCTGAGCTGTATGTGTGTGGAAAATTTAATGTAAACCTTTGTATCTAAAATATAATAAAATACCAGCTGTACACACTACAGCTCTACGCACGGTGAAACTTTGGGACTCCTTTCACAAAGGGTCGGCAACGCATCCGTAACTCAGTTTATGTTATGAATGTCCATAGGCAACGGTGATTGCTTCCTATAAGGTGACCCGCCCACTCGTTTGCTCCCAATCGTACAACAAAGCTCTTCTACGTTCATTTTCCGTGACAGACATTGCTTTGGATACGTATACTCGTAGGAAGATCATTTTAATACCTAACATCTTATCCTTTGTTGAGCCAACTGCCCTCTCCCAATAACAACCGTCCAACGGACTACATTAACGCTCACTGTTCGACACTCTATGTTCAATTTAATATAATGTTCTACAAGGTTCACTTTCCAAAGAAGCAGCACATGCGAAGTGAGCTAGGCGATATTTTAAATACATATATTCTGCAGACATTTATACCCCAGAGCAATATCGATCCAAGAATAGAGTTCTCAGAACTGTTCGTTCCGAGAAAGAATATTAACCATTTTAGACAGTTGTGTTTAGACACTATCTGTGCTATCCGTAGGACGTCCACCAAAGAGATGAATGGATGACCGAGTTAAGGCCGCAGGCTCACGGTGGATGCAAGCATTCCAGCAGCAGTAACCGGGGGTCTATGAGGGAGGCCAATTTCTAACAGTGGTCTTTCTATGGCTGATATGATACATCATATCATAAGCACGTAAATTAATGCGACAGAAATTAAGCGCGATTACACCTGAAAAGCTGTTTCAATTATTAGCAATGCATTTAGCCAAATTACCGAAGTACGGTTGTATAAACAGGTTTTCCCTCTATAACCACAATTTTCATTTTTGAGCCACTTAAAAACAGTCTTGTGATCGGGCGTTAACAACAATTTTACGTCATGTCCCAGGCAAATGCCTCGAGTTCCTCGTAGGAATGGCAGCTCAGATAGGTCTGGCTGCAGAGACTCACACCTTGCCTGGCGACCTGCCACTCTTGGTGATGACTTGGGAGGGCCTGAAGCCGGAGCTGCCGACTATACTGCTGAACTCCCATATGGACGTGGTTCCAGTCGAGGTGAGAATCGTGATCGTTTTTTAGCATCCTATTCAATGAAACATGGTTGTGGTCAAGGTGTTTTCAGAACAAAGACATTGCAGGTAAGTGCTTAGCTTACTTCCTCCCGTAGGAGTCGCCTGCAGCCCGCAATGTTTCTATATAACCAGCCACAATGTATATTCGGACTCCTTCATATCGAGGTCACGGGATACAACGGCGCTCCTTCCTCCATTTTGTTTAAGTTGGATCAAAAATAAGACCAAACTTAAAGATGTCATTCAGTACAGTACATTCCCATGGCACATGGGGTTCTTGCTTGGATCACTGACCACACCAAAATAAACATGTGAAATACAATTTACGTAAATTCAAACTACTCTACTTGGCCTCGATGAAACTCGAAGTACTTAACACCAAAGTTGTCAATTTCCTGAGAAGTTAATGATTTTAATGTGTTTAAATAAACTCGTAACTTCTGTTCAAATCCCTACGGCCCTGAACAGAGAAAAACAGTTGGGAAAGTTACTGAAGAGCCTGATTTGAGGCACTAACGTAATTAGCAGAGCCCGGAATTTTGGTGGCACTGTTGACCTGTCGTAGTGACGTGTAACTTGTCGACTTCCGATATTCATATATCGATACACTACATATTAAAAAAGATTAATAGTTGATGTAAATAATAGGCGGCCTTATTGGCCTTAAAGGAATCTTGGTCTTTAATAAGTCAATTCTGGGTACTTTTATAACCGAGGCATTTTTAATTAAAAGTAGTACTCGAAGGGAATTGCAACAATAATTACCAACGATATAGTGACATAGTGACATAACGTGCATGTTTCTATAGAACTACTAATCAGCGGTCTTCGGCTTAAATAAGCAGTACCTACATAACATGATAAGTTTACGACAAGTTTATGACAAATCTAATTTAAAGTCTACACAAACATCACGCCTGTATTCCCAAATAGGGTGGGCAGAGCACACGAAACGTTACCGCCTCGGAGCCATTTTTAGCAATTTTAGATTTTACGTTTCACGAAAACGGTACAATAGTGACAGGTTGCTAGCCTGTCGGCTTCGGTATACCTTAAGCTATATCCGCAGTCGACTCTTACGACATCCACGGAAGAAATGTAGAGGTGTAATTCGACACCACACGGGTTTTATACGGGTTTATATTTTTATTATTTTTATTCTAATAATATGATTTTACGTAAGTAAGTAGAGTCGATAAATGAGAAGTCACTTTGACAGCTCAAAAGTGCCACCAAAATTCCAGGCTCTGGTAATTAGAGACTGTTCGAGCCAATTTAATCACGAAATGTTATTTTCCCAATCCCGAATCGTCTTTCAAAGCCATCAAATTAGTCAAAGAACACGAAAAATAATTTGTCCCTGGATTATTTTTTTTGAGGAAAAATGTAGCATAACAAGATAAGTAATTGTGTCTGTCGTTTTATTTAAATGTAAACGGAAACTTTGATAAGCGAATTTATTAAAAGCTGCGCGGATGACGAGGCCTTTTCACAAAAAAGGGTTTTCCATTTACAGGATGGGGCAGAATCAGATATTCTGTTAAGTACATGGTTTTATTTAGTTTCACACCTGTGCCTGAGTAGGATTTGGAAACCTTTCCAGACGCTTTCATTATCACTGATGTAAAATAAAATAAATCAAAGAAAAGTTATCGGATCGAAAAGAGTAGCTTCAATTAAATGTTTTTTTTTTGCAAAAACAAGTTTGTTGTATGGAAGCCCCCCTTAAATATTGATTTTATTTTTATTTAATTATTTATTTTTAAAGTGATTAAACAACTAAGGATTCTGTGAATATTAAAGCGCCTACCTGTTGTCGTTATTAATATCAAGCAAAAAACGGCCAAGCAATCACGTTTGTTGTATGGGAGCCCCCTTAAA
>NC_133487.1:16482453-16489217 GCF_025370935.1 Choristoneura fumiferana | reverse complement strand
AATCTCCCATCACCCTTTCACTCTGCTATGACCCCGGAATCACCCTGTATACTTAAATACGACGCAAAAACCATTAGGCACTACATTTCTATTGGTATTTACATAGATTGAAGATAGAATTGATCTTTTTAGCTAAAACCGAAATGCTTCGGCCCGGATATTAGACCCACAAATAAATATCGATGGTACAGTCAGCGACAGAAGTGTTTGACGTCCGCAAAATAAAGTTCCTCCGTTTTCACTATTGAATTTTGAACCCTAACAATGGATAACCTACCGTACCTAGTTTCGCATCTCCCTCTGTATCTCTATCTCTCTCTTTCCGTCTTCTTAAAAATGCTGAGCTGTGCATATTTTCTTTGTGATATTTGCACCTACTTATATGATATGTCACAGCATTTTATAAACAATAAAGATTCAGTAAGTTTTGGTAAACTACCTACTCTTTATTCAAAACACTTCAACTATTATGCAGATGGCCTAGTGGTTAGAGAACCTGACTACTAAGCTTGAGGTCCCGGGTTCGATTCCCGTGTCGGGGCAGATATTTGTATGAAAAATACGAATGCTTGTTCTCGGGTCTTGGATGATTAATATGTATTTAAGTATGTATCAATATCTATAAAATTATATTTATCCGCTGCTTAGTAACCATAACACAAGCTTTGCTAAGCTTACTTTGGGACTAGATCAATGAGGGCTATCGCGTATGAATTCGCCACTAGAGGCGCTAGTGTAGCGTGAGGTCTCCGAAATATCAAATATCTCATAGTTTTTCGGTGAGCTACGCGGGTTTATTGTGTGAATATTTTGCAATATCTGAAATTAATTATGGCAAATATGCGTTCCGGGGCAATGAACGTCTGTGTTTTGAGACAGTTTTGTCTTTCGGAAACCTTTGTTCCTCCCTTTTTTCCGAACAAAACGGGACTATGCAACACTGTGGCATGCTCGATATTTTTATGGTACGGTTTTAAGGTGTATTAAATATGATTTTAATCTAAGCTTTGTTCTCACGCCCGTAATAACAGACTGAAAGCCATACTTAAAAACCTCACGCAACAGTGCGCCATCTAGTGAGACAAAAAACGATAGCCCTCATTGGTGTGAATTGTCCCGTGATACTTATTTTTTTTTATGATATAGACATATATAATAAAATTCGTTACTTCCGTTTGTAACAATCGATTTTTACATATACGCTTTTCGCGCCGACTGTACGTTCGTATAAACGTTGCCATCGGCGGCCCAATATCCGCCACCGGTTCCGCCGCGCGCTTCATCCGCGAATTCCGTAATTTACTTACAAATAACACTTTTTTTCGCTATATAAATTATTTTTCAGCATCTTCCATTGACAAGGTTTCATTACAACTTCATGCTTATGTAAGTAAATATAGACAACTGTTTGACATATTAAAAATAACTAGAGACCTGTTCCGGGTTTCGCACAAGTTTAAAAAACCGGCCAAGAGCGTGTCGGACACGCCCAAGATAGGGTTCCGTAGCCATTACGAAAAAAATAAGTAATATTTTTCTAAGGATTTCGTATTTTATACGGAATCATCCAAGTTTAGGTATATTTTATACCTTAGGCTGCTATTTACTCTTAAACTACTAATAATTCTCAAGCAAACTTAGCCGTTATAGTTTTTCTTGAAAGTTTGATAAATTTACTACCATTTCTGATTTTTTCAAAATTTTCCACTCAACGGTTTAGATTTTAGAGGGGGGGGACGCTCGATTTTAATAAAAATTTGCACTTTAAAGTTGAATATTTTGCAAACAAATCACTGAATCGAAAAATCGTGTTAGCAACCCCCTAATGTGTTAAAAGACTTATCCAACGATACCTTACACTATAGAGTTGGATGAGAAAAAAAAATCACCCCCACTATAAGTCCTATGGGAGGTACCCTAAACAATTTTTTTTTAATTTCCATACGTAGTAGTACCATTTTGTCGGCATAGTTTACCTATATATTCGTGCAAAATTACAGCTTTCTAGCATTGATAGTCCCTGAGCAAAGCCGCGGACGGACAGACAGACAGACATGGCTAAACTATAAGGACCTCCAGTTGCTTCGATGGGCAGTATAGATCAATTACCCAAAAATTTTTCCCCGATATTTATCTTCCCGTTCGCTTTTTTCTCCTCCATTTTTTTTCCACACATGTTTATAACCAGTAGTTTATTTTCCCACGCGATTTAATTTCTATGCATTGTTTTCGCTATACGCGTCTTTGCCGATGCATTTTTTTACCAATCTGGATCATTCACATACATATGTTTTATGCGCTTGCCGCGAGGTCTATCATTCGAGAACTTTTCAGCCCCAAGGACCATCCGTTGCTTCAACAAGCAAATTCGCTTGGCAAATTCGCAATACAATAAATAAATCCTGTCAAACTGAAAATTAAAACCCGGCTAAATCGATACAACCCTTTATTAAGAGCCCAATAAATCAAAAAGCCGTTGACATAATACTCGAGTTCATATAATTTATGTTGCCATAAATTTACACCGTAAATTGCGTGATAATCGAGAGGGTGTGCGCGATTGTTCGATTCTGAGTCTTTAGTTAATTGGGTAAAGAACTGGGTAAAAAACTGGCCAAGTGCGAGTCCGTGTAAAGTAAATGTACGAGTGTTCGTCACTGTCCCAATAGTTGACATATTCAATTTGATGTCAAAGTCAAAGTCAAAATATCTTTATTCAATTTAGGCTATAACAAGCACTTATGAATGTCAAAAAAAAAATCTACCACTCGGAAAAACCTCTGTTGAGAAGAATCCGACAAGAAACTCAACGAGGTATATTTTTTTTAAACAGATTTACAATATTATCAAATGATATCTATATACATCACAAGTATTTAAATCGATTTTTCATCCCCGAAATCGTTGGAGCCATTTCCGAAATTCTGATTATTATATATGCTCAGCGGCCCAAAATTTGGCCCCATCTACATACAAAATTACCTATTACTGCATACATTTGAAGGCCAGATTTTTTGGCGCTCAGTATAGACCGGGTGTGGCCTGTAATAGGTACATACGAGCAAATAATTTTTCATCACACTTGCTCGTAAACAGTGTCGTAACATGCAGGCTACCTTGGTTGCAACCCCCCAAATAAAACCCTCGACCTTAATGTGCTTGTCATGAAACCCGTGGTCGGTAAATGAGTCATTGCCCATACTAATTTTCTCGTCATGAAGCCCAAGGTCGGTAAATGAACAGTGCCCGTACTGAAGCTGCGCGCGCTGCAGCAGGACCACATGGAGGAGGCGGAGGGCGGCACTGCCAAGAGCGCAGCCTAAGGTATCGCCAATATTTGGAACAATTATATTTTTTCTTTTACAAATATAAAATTTTACTCGCAAATGTGATGAAAAACATTGTATGTCGCACGGGCGGTACTAGAATTACGAACATCGACTCATTAAAGCCCTCAGTCTTCTACAATGTACTAAAAACATAGATCTTACTTGTCAAACTGAACAACATTCAGCAGTTCAGCGACTTTTAAAAATAATTAGTTTTTTTAAGTTTTATTACACTTTTAAGTTTATTCGAATGCTTGATGTTTGCAGCGTGACAGGCAACGTCAGTTGTGTTCTAGGATGGCGTACATTGATAGCAGTATTGTATGAAAAGGGGCAAATTCAAAGACTCCATTATTTTTAAAAGTCGCTCAACTAATTTTGAATTTTTTGCTCGTATTACAGGCCATACATATACAAGAATTGCTCGTTTAAAGGTATTAGATAATTGGTCCGTCAGCGAAATTATTAAAAAAATATTAGACACGTGCATGTGAATTTCCCAAGTCGCGCAGAACCCACGCGGATTAACCCAAGCTCTCTCTTTCTAAAAGGAGGCCTGTGCTCAGCGGGGTCCTGTAAATGATGATACTTAAGGCCAAGGATCATTTACTAATGGTATAATTGATCGCCGAGCGTGTGGCCAATGACTTTCTATTACCATAATGGTGCGATTTAACCGCTCGACCTGACCATGTTAATGCGGGTATTAAGGACACGCTTTTGTCCCTGGGGGAGTTTCCCTGTCCCATTTGGGGGGTGATATAAAAATCTTGTTAATATTTTCGAATGCCAGACTAAGGAGTTGTATGTAGTACTCTGTAGTCTGTAAAAAGTACCGAAATGCGATAGTTTGTGTATTTTTGTTACACTTTCACGCTAAAACAGCTGGACGGATTTGGATTAAATTTGTTATATACATAGCTAATCATCTAGGGTAACACATAGGCTTCGTTTTATCCCGATATTTTTACGGGATCGGGATACAGTTCTAAATTTTCAACCACTAGAATTAGACACAGGAAATAAAAATTTAGCGTAGATGTTTTTCATCTGTAATGATTCCATTATGTAGATTTTGGGATTCCCACGGGAATTTTTGAGATATCCAAGAATTTTAATTTAACTGCTAGTTTATGCGAACGAAGTCGTGGATAAAAGCCAGTTAGCAAATAATACAAAGTTGTTTTCGATTATCGCGATGTAGGTATAATTAGTAGGGTGGGAAGATCTCGCGAAGCAGAAACTGGAATGGCGCAGCTCTGTAAATAAGGCTGTTGCAAATTTTGAGACGCATCGCTTGGAACACCTGGATGCCAAACATCTTACTATAAAGACCCGCCCGAGACCTTCCTACACTTACACGTATAATGATAGTGGTCAATTACATTGCGCGCCCTGTAATAGGACCTTTAAGACTAAGTTTGGCTTTGCGAGCCATATTCAGGCACATAATAAACAAGCCTAAAGGTTCGCCTTTGTCGGACACTACATGGAGGACATCAGATCAGATCAGATAATTAGTACTAATTTTATTCACTTAATGTTTTATATTGTACTCTTATCTTGGTGATTTGAGCTATGGTCTCTCAAGCAGAAGATCAAGTCTAAGGTTTTCGAAATGTTGGATTTTTCTATGAAAAATAGCATAGCGAGGAAGTTTACATATTCGTGTAACCACTCCATCTAAGATGAGACCTAGCAGTACATAGCAAGGACGTCAGGCTGATATGACTTTAGACATTTTTACACCTTGGAAAATGTTAATGTTTGTTTGGGTTTGGAATGTAATATACAAAATATATCGATATTAATTCCTATGCTTCGAAAGAACGGCTAAAATTGACACCAGATAGAAGTAGTTTGAGATGTATATATTTACTATGTAGTCTAAAATATTATAAATATTAATATTTAATCGACAATACCGCCAATAATCAATAGGCGTTTTGCAAAAACATTCGTTCAAACGAATCGATAAATCGAACGCGCTTGATTTTAAACAAAAGGAAAAACGCTTCAAGCATTCCATTTTCAAAATTCCGACCAACCTTTGTTGTATTATTCTGTCGATGTGAAATGAGCTCTGTTTGTGGACTCAAACAAGTGGTTTTCGCGCGGCGAGCGACCGGACGGGCGGCTCGCGCCCGGCCCGATAGAGACTGAAGGGATGATGGTGGCGGTTTGACTGGATTGCTGATGTAATAGGTTTGGAACCAGAAAGAGACAGCACTTATATTTATTTAGATGAAAGTAAAAAATAATTATGAATGTGTTGAATTAACTCTACCATATGGAAATTATACAAATGATGTAGTTTTAAACAATTTTGAGACAGAAACTTTTGATTTTATATTTTATTTTTATTTATTTTTAGGGACAAATTTTTATTTTCATGTTCTACAGGGCTAACCTACTTAATGATTTGTCAAATCTATTTTTTTTTAATTAAATCCGCGACGTAAGTAAACATTTACACTGAGTTCCCTATTAATACTACAATTTTATTGTTTTGTGTTTATATGTATTAATTGATGTATTTAATACAAAAATAAAGAAAATAACACAACTGCTAATATGACAAAGGCGAACTCAACTAAATAATCTCTACAGGGGATCTCTACCAGTGAACCAAAAATTCAATTAACATATCATATCGGGTTAAATTTTCTTGGTAAAGATCATAATTTAGTAAAACTACGATAGCACAAAAATCATGTGCATGTGTAATACTTAGCAAAAAACACAAAAAGTGGCAAATCGGCGTTGAGGGAAAATACATACCATAACGTTTCCAGCCCTCTATTTTTTAGTTCTATGCATGCATTCACCTTTTTTTACAAAAGTTACAATAATTGAGCTCGTAATATTTCTACGTGCATTAGCAATCCTCCTAAACATATCTACGACGAACGCGTGAGAACGCGCTTGCGTGCTGCCATTTCGAATTTAGAAAGTCTTCCATCAAAGCCTTTCAATGAAATAAAACCCTTCACGCATTAAAAATAGAGTCCTTATTCTAAACAGTTTAAATAACATTCAAACTATGCTCAACGACGCAGCAAATAGGTACTTGAATTATTACAATTTTAATCTTAAATCAAAATAATTACGACTTATTTTCAAGTAACTGAAGAAAACGAGTCTCAATTGTTTTCATTAGATTACATTCGTTCGATTTTTAAAATTGTTTTTACTTAATAAATTTCAGAGAAAACGAAATAAATACAGTTTTGTTCGTGGTTTATTCAGTAAAAAATAAAACCAACTTGAAAAGTAGACAAACCTCGACATTGTAATTTCAGAGTTCATTATCCCAAAAACGGGTTTATGCGATTTTAATCAAACATAGCTATACCCTATTTTGTTCTAAGATGATTCAAATGACACATGATGATTATGTTATTGTGAGGCGGAAACTATTTTTTATTTTTTATT